>NC_057727.1:2199062-2199371 GCF_004010195.1 Chiloscyllium plagiosum
CAGTGACAGACCTGCCCCCACCAGTACTGTACCCCAGTGTTATACAGTGACAGACCTGTCCCCACCAGTACTGTACCCCAGTGTTATACAGGGACAGACCTGTCCACACCAGTACTGTACCCCAGTGTAGTACAGCAACAGACCTGTCCCCACCAGTACTGTACCCCAGTGTTATACAGGGACACACCCGTCCACACCAGTACTGTACCCCAGTATTATACAGGGACAGACCTGTCCGCACCAGTACTGTACCCCAGTGTTATACAGTCATAGACCTGTCCCCACCAGTACTGTACCCCACTGCTTTAC
>NC_057727.1:2202840-2205609 GCF_004010195.1 Chiloscyllium plagiosum
CCCCACCAGTACTGTACTCCAGTGTTATACAGTGACAGACCTGTCCCCACCAGTACTGTACCCCAGTGTTATACAGTGACAGACCTGTCCCCACCAGTACTGTACCCCAGTGTTATACAGTGACAGACCTGTCCCCACCAGTACTGTACCCCAGTGTTATACAGTGACAGACCTGTCCCCACCAGTACTGTACCCCAGTGTTATACAGTGACAGACCTGTCCCCACCAGTACTGTACCCCAGTGTTATACAGTGACAGACCTGTCCCCACCAGTACTGTACCCCAGTGTTATACAGTGACAGACCTGTCCCCACCAGTACTGTACCCCAGTGTTATACAGTGACAGACCTGTCCCCACCAGTACTGTACCCCAGTGTTATACAGTGACAGACCTGTCCCCACCAGTACTGTACCCCAGTGTTATACAGTGACAGACCTGTCCCCACCAGTACTGTACCCCAGTGTTATACAGTGACAGACCTGTCCCCACCAGTACTGTACCCCAGTGTTATACAGTGACAGACCTGTCCCCACCAGTACTGTACCCCAGTGTTATACAGTGACAGACCTGTCCCCACCAGTACTGTACCCCAGTGTTATACAGTGACAGACCTGTCCCCACCAGTACTGTACCCCAGTGTTATACAGTGACAGACCTGTCCCCACCAGTACTGTACCCCAGTGTTATACAGTGACAGACCTGTCCCCACCAGTACTGTACCCCAGTGTTATACAGTGACAGACCTGTCCCCACCAGTACTGTACCCCAGTGTTATACAGTGACAGACCTGTCCCCACCAGTACTGTACCCCAGTGTTATACAGTGACAGACCTGTCCCCACCAGTACTGTACCCCAGTGTTATACAGTGACAGACCTGTCCCCACCAGTACTGTACCCCAGTGTTATACAGTGACAGACCTGTCCCCACCAGTACTGTACCCCAGTGTTATACAGTGACAGACCTGTCCCCACCAGGACTGTACCCCAGTGTTATACAGTGACACACCTGTCCCCCACCAGTACTGTACCCCAGTGTTATACAGGGACACACCTGTCCCCCAGTATTATACTGGGACAGACCATTATGACACTCCCATCAATAGCTTTTATGCGGCCAATTTCGATCTGTGAGTGCTCATGAGCAGTGTCAGAGTTTGCTTGTTGAGTTTGTTTGAGGAATGCCATTGGAACTCATAACATCTCCGTCAGTTTCACAAATATTAATTACCTCATGTGTGAGTATCGTTCATGGCTATTCTAGCGTTATAAGCAGTTTGAAAATCTCAGCTGGTCACTATCCTGTTACAGTAACTGCCTGTGACCGTAATACAGTTGGAATTCTGATCTCTCCTTTTGGTTTACTCATTCAGTTTGGATGTGAATCCTCATGTCAAGGCCAGCAATCATTGCTCATTCCTCATTGTTCAAAGCAGTGACACAATCGTCGACTGACTTAGTTACACTCACTGGGATTATTTTACAATTTCAGCAACTTAACCTGGTTTAAGGAAATGCGAGTGAACTTTCTGTTGGAAGTTCAATCCTGTTGGCTATCTGTGGACTCCAGGTCGGAGTCAGTGTTTCCATGTCTGTGACCTGTGTAGATGATGCAGAGCAGAGGTATTTCTGGAGTGTTCTCACTGTTATCCTGTCGGAAATGTGGAAGGCCTATCTTTACACAGCTCGATCCCACCAAAATGCCACCTGATATGACCAGGCAATCAATTTTATGGAAGTTGGGAGTGGATTTGGTGCAGGGAACTGGAAAGAATTATCCTGGTCGCTCCTAAAGCACAGATTTCAGGGTCAGAGAGAGATGAGTCTTTGGTTTGAATGCTCACCACAGAGAGAGTGCAGAGTGGGACAGCATGGCCAATCTTCTGTTTAATGATTCTGTCACTCTCGCACTCTCTCCCTGACTGAGCCAGCCTCAGTCTCTACCTTGAATCATCATCTTTATCTGAGCAGCAACATAATTTCAGAGATTCACAAAACTCCACAGTTATGAACTTCCTTTCCCTGTCACTCCCTGTCTGGCTGATCCCTTATTCCCCATGGGATGCTGTACTGGCTCAGGGCCTGCACTGGGGGTGGACTTTGTTCCCTCAAATCCAAGGAAAGTCTGAAGTTTCCTTTCCCTCCACAGGCTAGTGATCTGAAGATTATTCCAGTCAGTGTGAATTCAAATCTCTCTGTGGCCTGTTGTGAATGTATTTTTTATAAAAAGATTCTGATGACTATACGTTGGTCAGACTGTCGTATTAAACCACTATCTGGTTCCCTTGTGTCTCTTTGGAGGAAGAAAATCTGTCCTTGGCTGGTCTCAAGTCCATACGTGACTCCGGTCTGAGAAACTGGTTGAATGTTAACCGTCCCCACCCTGACCCCCTCAGTAGGTCATTCCAGATGAGGGTGTAAGCAGCAGAGACTGCTCACCACGCCCTTGGGACTGGGGTCTCTGCCATGTCAGTCTCATCCTGCTGGAGAATAGGGGTGCGGCTGACACCCCTGGCTGGGTGAGGAGGAGGGAGCGAGAGGGTCACTCAGGCCAGGGTTATGGGGTGAGGGGAGGGGTGTCGGTGAGCTTCGGGGCAAGGAGTGGAGTCGGGGTGGGGGGGCTCAGTGAGGAGTCAAGGAGTCAGCTGGTTGGATTGTCCCAACCATCTGAACATGGCTCAGACACGTCCAGGGGTGAGGGGTCGATATGCAGCTCTGTGAGTGGGTGGGAGGGGTCCTGGATGTGTGGGTGGGTGTACATGAGGCTCTG
>NC_057727.1:2205619-2220470 GCF_004010195.1 Chiloscyllium plagiosum
GGAGGGGTCCTGTGTGGGTGGGTGGGTGGATGTGGCGCTCTGTAGGTGGGAGGGGTCCGGGTGGGTGGATGTGGGGAGAAGGGTTTGAGTGAGTGGGTGTGGGGCAGTCTGAGGGAGGGAGGGTGACGGCGCATTGGTGCTGCTGACGCTGAGCATTAACGTGGTCAGAGGGGGAGGAGGATGGGAGCAGATGTGGGTGCTGTCAGCGTTATTTAAAGCCCGGGATTATCCTCTCCCTGAGCACAAGCTGCTCTCCTTCAAATCCGTGCTCCTCTCGGTGAATAATTGATGAGTGCTCAGGTCGGGGTCAGATTCTGAGCGAAAGCCGCTGCTCAGTTGTGGCGTCACTTTCAGTTCCCAGCTGGCTCTGGTTTGGTTTGTATTTTGGCCGCTCCCCTCCCCCTCCCCCTCCTCCTCCTCCTCCTCCCCCTCCCCCTCCTCCTCCTCCTCCCCCTCCCCCAGCAGCAGCAGCACCCTCCTCTCTTGGTTCTGAGCTCACTGCATTGACCTGAGTGGATCCTTTCTAATTCATGTGGGTGTCATTGGCTGGTATTGTCCCCGTCCCTAGTTGCCCCCTTGAGAAGGTGGGAGCGAGCTGCCTTCTTGAACCGCTGCAGACCATATTTTTGTTTTGATTCATTCATGGGATCAGGGTGTCACTGGCTAGGGCAGCATTTATTCCCTGTCCCTGTTTGCCCAGAGGGCTTCAGGCTATGGGTCTGGAGTCACATATAGGCCAGACCAGGTAAGAATGGCACTGTCCTTCCTGAAAGGACATTAGTGACCCAGATGGGTTTTCCCTGACAATGGATTGTGGTCGTGATAAGATTCTGAGTTCCAGATTCCTATTGGACTCCAATTCCATCATCTGCCGTGGCAGGATTTGAACTCGTGTCCCCAGAACGTTACCAAGTCTCTGGGTTAACAGTGCAGCAATAATGCCCACTAGGCCGTCACCTCTGTAGGTCGGCCCACCGTGCCCTTAAGGATTCCCTTTCCCAATGTTTTGTCCCATTCCGAACATGAAGTGTTGTCTTGGAGAGATGACTGAAGAGGCTAGTGGGAAATCCTTTATATGTTTAGACAGAGGTCACAGAGAGATGTACAGCACAGAAACAGACCCTTCGGCCCACCCCGTCCATGCGGACCCAGATATCCCAACCCAATCTCGTCCCACCTGCCAGCACCCGGCCCATATCCCTCCAAACCCTTCCTATTCATATACCCATCCAGGTGCCTTTTAAATGTTGCAATTGTACCAGCCTCCACCACATCCTCTGGCAGCTCATTCCATACACGTACCACCCTTTGCTTGAAAACGTTGCCCCTTAGGTCCCTTTATATCTTTCCCTCTCACCCTAAACCTATGCCCCTCTAGTTCTGGACTCCCCCACTCCAGGGAAAAGACCTTGTCTTTGTGGTTTTATTACCCCTGGTTAATAAACAGACCACCAGCTTCTTCCAGGGCCTGCCTGTGGTCTGATGAACGACAGAGCTCCCATGGAAGTTATTTCTTTGCCTCCTGGTCCCCAGCAATATCACTGAAACAGAGATTGGTCACAGTTCTGAAGGACTTAGTCTTCATGTTACATTGGCTTCACCCATTCTCCTGAGGTCACTTACAGGTTATGGGTAAAGAAAGGGAGTCCTCATCTCCCTGTCAGAGGGAGCAGATGGATCTGTTTGAGCTCCCTAACATGTGAATCATTCCTCCTGATCAAATGGAGGTATACTTATTTCCACCCTGCAAACCCCTTCCAGTTTTCAAAGGGCTATTCTGTAGGTCCTGTACCACACTCTCTGGATAAGCTCAGGACAAAGCAAACGCAGAAGAGGATTGGTGTCAGTGAATTAACAATCTTTGCAAGTTTTGGGGCTCAAACCAAAATACCAAGGGTAGTTAGTCCTCTGGGGAAACTTCACTGGTTTATGCTCACATCACCCTTTGTGCAAGGTTGTTGTGCCTCAGTTGGCTGCACTTTGGAAACATTGGTTTGGAGGCATCCTGAGGTTTCACAGGGTGCTATAGAAATGCAAGTTCTTCGCTCGCAGAGAGCTAGCAACAAGGAAGGTTGGTTGGTTGAAAATGTGTTTGCTGACAAAGAACAGAATCATAGAACCAAGGTGAAACACAAATATCTGAGGGAACGACGCGGTGAGGTAGTAATGGACAGTGATAGTGCCTGGTTAAACGGTGTTGGCCAGTCACTGTCGGTACTGTAACCGGGAGATATACTCCTCTTTACTCTTTGGCAATATTCAGACAGTTCCTGCTTTCACTTCCTGACACTGACTGACACTAGCAGCCATTTTGTGAAATGTTTCCTTTATTTTGTTGTTGCTGACGCTCCCAGTCCCTGACTCTCCCCCCGTGAAGGGAATCAGCTCCCGGGAGGCAACTCCTCCTGCCCTCGAGCACACCCCCCACCCCAGCTCTGACCCTCCCCCCATCACCGGTGAATACTGGGTCAGCATTTTCCGGGTCAATGTGTGGGGCTGGGGCGGGTGGGAAGGAAATACACTCGTGTCCCTCAACATGTGACCTCCCTCCCTCCCTCCCTCTCCCATCCCCTCCCCGACCCTCCCTCCCTGACGGTGTCTTTCGGAGCCGCAGGGTGAACAGGGAAGAACCAGCTTCAGTGTTCCAGAGCCCGGCCAGTCACCAGACACACTTTGTCTCATCTCCCAGCCGCCCACACAACTTATTTTAAATATTTTCAGAAACAAAGCCTGCGTAGGTTCTCATTTGCTGTTCAGTGGAGCTCGGAAAGGCCATTGCGAGGGAAAAGTGGGAGCTGATGAAATGAAGCAGGCCATTCCAGCCATCACATCAATGCTAACTCTTTCACTGTCCACTGTGTGGAATTAATAATAGACTATTTCCCCTCTGTCTCTCTCTCTGTCTCTCTCTCTGTCTCTCTCTCTGTCTCTCTCTCTGTCTCTCTCTCTGCCATTCTTGCTCTCACTCTGTCTCACACTCTCTCTCTGACTCTCTGTGTCTCACACTCTCTATGCCTCGGTTGTATTCTGTGTGTCTCTCTGACACTGGGATACTGCAGATAGCTGGCTCCTCCGCTCAGACACATGAATGACATGACCGACAGAAGCTGGATAATTACCAACCCCCTCAGCCTGCCCCCCCCACCCCCTGCCCTGCTGAGAGACCAATCCGATGTTTTATTTTTGGGCTGAAGCTTGGTTTGGCTGAGAAACACTAGTCACTACATAGCCTGACCTCCTGACCCCAACTCTGGAATGGAACATAGACAATAATTTCTCTCTCATTGAGCACTGGCAAATATCTGTGTGTGTGTCTGAGCGAGTGTGTCTGAGCGAGTGTGTGTGTGTGTGTGAGCGAGTGTGAGCGAGTGTGTGTACGTGAGCGAGTGTGTGTGAGCGAGTGTGTGTACGAGAGTGAGTCAGTGCATCTTTGTATGTTCAGATATTAACTCAGACACTTTTTGCTCTGGCCATTCAGCCCTTTGAGTCTGTCTTTCCATTGAATAAGATCGTGGCTGATTTGATAATCCTTAACTCCACTTTCCTGTCTCTCCCTCTTAACCCTCGATCCCCTTCCTGATTAATAATCCGTCTGCCTCAGCTTTGAATTGACTGAATGACCCAGCCCCCGACAGCCCTCTGTGGGAAGGAATTCCAGAGATTCACTCCCCTCTGAGGGAAGAAATTCCTCCCCATTTCTGTCTTCAATGGGTGACCCCTTACTCTGAGATGATGACCCTCTGGTCCAAGATTCCTCCACACGGGGAAACAGCATCACATCTCCCTGATGAAGAGCTTATTCTCCTGCTCCTCGGATGCTGCCTGAACTGTTGTGCTCTTCCAGCACCATTGATCCAGATACAAACCCAACCTACTCAACCCCTCCTCATACAACAGAGTCCCTCCATCCCTGGGGTCAGCCTTGAAGGATTTCCCTCCATTGGGAGGGGACGGAAGTTCCATCAGCTCCTCTGTGTAACTTCATCGACATGTTCCCCCAAGCCCATCCCCAGAGACAGTGTTGCCAAGGACAGCTTTCAGGCTGCTGCTTGCATTTGGAAAGATGTCACGCAGAATTGTTCCAGCCCGAGATTCCATTTCCAACTAATGGAGTGTAGAGGGGGCAGTGGCTAGATTGGTGTTAACTTGTTCATTTGGCACTTGTTCAGATACAGGCTCAGTAGCAAGCTCTTTTATTCACCGCTGGGCTGTGGCATCTCTGGCTGGGCCCAGTATTTATTACCTGTCCCTAGTTGCCCCTTGAGAAGGTGAGGGTGAGCTGCCTTCTTGAACTACTGCAGTCCACGTGCTGTGGGTAGACCCACAATGTCCTGAGGGAGGGAATTCCAGGATTCTGACCCAGTGACACCGAAGGAATAGCAAGAGATTTCCAAGTCAGGATGGTGAGGGGCTTGCAGGGGAACTTGCAGGAGATGGTGTTCCCACGTATCTGCTGCCCTTGTGCTTCTAGATGGAAGTAGTCGTGGGTTTGGAAGGTGCTGTCTGAGAATCTTTGGTGAGTTTCTGCAGTGCATCTTGTAGATAGTACACACTGCTGTTACTGAGTGTCGGTGGGGGAGGGAGGGGATGTTTGTGGATGTGGTGCCAATCAAGCGACTGCTTTGTCCTGGATGATGTCATGTTTCTTGAGTGTTGTTGGAGCTGCCCCCATCCAGGCAAGTGGGGAGGATTCCATCACACTCCTGACTTGTGCCTTGTAGATGGTGGACAGGATTTGGGGAGTCCGGAGGGGAGTTACTCACTGCAGTATTCCCAGCCTCTGACCTGCTCTTGTAGCCGCTGTGTTTATGTGACGATTCCAGTTCAGTCCCACAACCCTCCGAGATCTCCATGTTGTTCCAGTTCGGAGTGCTGGGTTGATATTCAGATGGCATACTCTGCTCTAGTGAGTTTTTGAGCTTTAAGAAATGGTCCCACATTGGAAACGATCAAAGGTTAAACCATAAGGAGCCAACTGGGAAACCACTCTGACTTGGTTGTTTGTGAGAGAGGTAGCATTCTGTCAGGGAACCCTGGAAGCTGGCTTGCCTGGGCCACAGTGAGCTCATGTTGCTGAACTACTACAGTGGTATCTTCTACTGATAAAAGTTGCTCCCTACACTTACATAGCACCTTTCACAACCACTGGACAGCTGAATGCATTTTGTAGCTGATTCAGTACTTTTTGATGTGTTGTCACTTGTCGCAAATGTAGCAGCTGATACACACACACACACACACACACACAGCAAGATCCCACAAAGAGGTAATGACTAGAACACCTACTTTTTTTTGTTGTTGTAATGTCGGTTGAGGGTTAAATGTTGGACAGACAACCAGGATGAACTCTGTTTTAACATCTGATCTAACCACTTGTAACTTTTAACTGAGGGAGCCATTCAACTGGCCATTATGTTCATCATCTGGAGTGGGATTTGAACCAATGACAGTGTGTCTTAGAGAGATAAATGTGTTACTTACTGAGGGTGGTGTGTGTCATTGTTGGTGTGAAAATGTTGCACAAGCTGCCGTTGAGTAATAGTTGTGATGTACAGTGCTCACCATCCTTTTTATAATTTATGCCAATTAATCATTGAACATATTTTGGGATATTTGGGGAATCAGATTGCTCTCTGCCTATTGCTGTTCCCAGGGTTACATTTGCAAACTGCTGAGAGAGATAGAAAAAGCCCCTTTGGCCCAATGAGCTCATTTCTGTCCTTTTGGGGAAGGAAATCTGCCATCCTCACTGTGTCTGGCCTACATGTGACACCACCTATAAAAAAAGTCTACTCCAGTCAAAACCATAACCTGACTGTTCTCATCTCATTTCCCATTGGCCCATACCTTGGCATTGCAAATCCTTCCTCAATGTCTCTGCCTCTCCTACCCTCCCAGGCAGAGAGTTCCAGATTGCCAGAATTCTCTAACCCTCCTGCCCCTTGCCTTCAATCTATATCCTTGGTCACTGACCCCTTCACCAAGGGGAAATATTCCTTCCTATCTACCCTGTTCATGTCCCTCGTCATTTCATCCATCTCAATCTATCCCCTCTCAGTCCGCTCTGTCCTAAGGGAAACTACCCCCAATCTCTTCCCATCACTTAAACTTTTGTGGTAAATCTCCCTCTGCAACCCCCTCCCAGTGCTGTACATCCCTCCTGGAATGTGGATTTCAGAACTACACACAATACTCTCTTTGTGACCTAACCAACATTTTATCCAGTTCCAGCATCACCTCCCTGCTCTGAAACTCTACGCCTCAATTAATAAAAGCAAGGAGACCATACCCCACCTTAATCTCTTTACTCGCCTGTCCTGGTACCTTAGGGACCAATGGATATCCACACCAAGGTCCATCTGATCCTGTGGTTCCCAGGGTCTAAGTCCATCTATTCCTTGCCTTGTCTATCCTGCCCAAGTGCATTGCCTCACATTTATCCAGCTTGAATTCCATTTGCCACTGACCATCTTCTGCCATCGAAGGCTATCCTCCTGAGTGTTTACCACCCCACAGGTTTTCATATGATTCACAAATGTGGTGACCAACCCTCATATGTTCAAGTCTACCTTGTTTATAAAAACCACAGTCATCAAGGACCCCAACGCTGACCCCTTGTGGAACTCCCCTACTGGACACCGGGTGTCAATCAAAGAAATCTCTGGCAAACATCACCCTCTGTTTCCTGCCAGTAGGCCAATTCTCAATCCAATTAGACCATAAGGTGTAGGAGCAGAACTGGGCCAGTCTGCCCATCAAGTCTACTTTTGACATTTGATCATGGCCAATATGTTTCTCGCCCCCAAATATACCAAGTTTCCGTGGAGCCCATGTGCTGCTCCCTTAACTTATCAAAAGCCTTGCTGAAATCCTCATCCCCACAGCTGGTCAGCACTTTGGAAAATTAGTCATGGCCTCCCCTCAACAAAACCTTTCTTGATTAACCCCGGCCTCTCCAAATGCACAGTAATTCTGTCCCTGAGAATTGCTTCCCAGCGTTTTCTCAGCACGAAGACGAGACTGACTGACTAGCCTGTACTTTCCTGGTTTATCCCACATCGATTGTCTTTGAGTTCTCACGCACCTCTCCTGTGGTCAGAGAGGGAACTGAAAATCATTACCAGTGCCCCTATTAATCCCTCCCTTGCCTCACTCAGCAGTCTGAGGTACATTTCATCTGGTCCTGGAGATATATTTACTTTAGAATCAGTCAGATCACTGAGAACCTCCTCTGTATTTGCTAATTTCTTCCAGTTTCTCACAATCCTTCCCCTAATTTCTAAACGACCTTATCCCTCTCATAAGTGAACATTAATTTAGGACACTACCTACATCCCCTGGGTCTGAGCACAAATTATTGCTGTGGTCCTTTTCCTTATTATCCTTTTATCTCAAATGTACCTGCAAATTAACTTAAAGATTGTGCTACATTCTGAAGGAGCAAGATGTGACATTTACTCTGAGGTCTCACAGGATTGCAATTAAGAGGATAGAAAATTTTGAAAAATCACCATAAAGTCATAGAGATGTACAGCACGGAAACAGACCCTTCGGCCCAACCCATCCATGCTGACCAGATATCCCAACCCAATCTAGTTCCACCTACCAGCACCCGGCCCATATCCCTCCAAACCCTTCCTATTCATATACCCATCCAAATGCCTCTTAAATGTTGCAATTGTACCAGCCTCCACCACATCCTCTGGCAGCTCATTCCATACACGTACCACCCTCTGCGTGAAAAAGTTGCCCCTTAGGTCTCTTTTATGTTTCACAACATCTTTCCGATAGGAAGGAGACCAGAATTGCGCACAATATTCCAACAGTGGCCAAGGAAACAATGATTTACTTTGGGACACATGAAACCAGTTTGGAGAGCAGGAATCTGTATGACAGTCAAACTGTGACTGCATGTGGATGGTCCTGAAAACATGAAACCTTGGAACGTTATTTGAGGAACCAGTGAGATGTGGGCTTCACTGGCTGGTTCCAGTATTATTACCCGTCCCTAGTTGCCCCTTGAGAAAGTGGTAGTGAGCTGCCTTCCTGAACCGCTGCTGTGCAGTTGCACACAGACTTGTTCGGTGTTTGTGCTCGAGTCTGGAAGTGGTTACAAAGACAAACGGAAGTTACAACTGAGCTGAATATTTGCAGCTGCAGACATGTTTGAAGAGTTGTAACTGAGGCTGGAGTTGTCTTTAGAGAGAGCTGGACCGCATGGGGAATACCGTGCTTTATCTTTCTCTCCCATCTCCATTTCGGTTTAGTCCTTTCTCCGCCTCCATTCGCGCGGGGAACACAGACACACCGCGTGCGCCCACAGACACACCGCGTGCGCCCAGATACACTGTGCAGATACCGCACGCACACAGATATTCCTGGCTGGCTGTGTGATGGGGATAGTGCTGGAGCCCTCCACCCTCCATGTCCATAGCCCCTGACCACAACACCCAGACCAATGGGACAGTGGTCACAGCAACCCAGACACCTTGCTTGGGGGAGTGGGGTTTGCCAGTCGGCAGGACAGCTGGTACAGGTCAGGTTGGCGCTGACAGCACGGGGTAATATTCCCATTTTGGTTTTGGGTGGATAGGGATGTGTCCCTGGTGTGTGGGGGCGGGGTGTGGGGTTGAGGGGTGGTGGGGTCACGAAGCCAGCTGAGATGAGGCCGGTAACCAAGACTTACCCCCCAAAAAAACACCATATACCCCAAAAAACACAATATACCCCTCAACTACAGAGAAACCCCTGGGTCAGAGTGGCTGCTTCTGGGGTCCCTGGTGGAGCTGGGGTCCCTGGGGGAGCTGGGGTCCCTGGGAGAGCTGGGGTCCCTGAGGGAGTGGAGGTTCCAGTGAGGTGAGAGGGAGGGCCTGTTGTGCCAAATTGAAATATCCGATGAATGGAATGCTGTAAAATAAAAAGCCACCTGAGTCCTGGAATGACCCCTTTCTCAGGAGCTGCCGAGATTCGCAGTTCCTGGCCATTGTGTTAGAATATGAATGGAATTGTTTGAGAAAACAGGCAGGAGGAGGCGAAAACTCTCCTGTTCCTGGTACAGAGAAACATCTACTGATGTTAGCTCAGTTTCCAGAAAATGGCTGATGTTAAAAATAGAGCAGAATCCTTTACCTATCCGTGTTCTCAGAATGAGTCACAGTGTGCACTGACACGGACTGACACGCACCATCAGTAGCATGCTCTGTCAGTAACACGCACTGACAGTAATGCTGTCAATAACACTGTCAGTAACACGCACTGTCAGTAACACGCACTGTCAGTAACACGCACTGTCAGTAACGCACACTGACAGTAACACACTCAGTAACGCACACCCTGACAGTAACACACACACTGTCAGTAACACACACACGTCAGTAGCACACACTGTCAGTAATGCACTGACAGTAACACACACACTGTCAGTAACACACACTGTCAGTAACACACACTGTCAGTAACACACCCTGACAGTAACACACCCTGACAGTAACACACCCTGACAGTAACACACACACACTGTCAGTAACACACACACGTCAGTAGCACACACTGTCAGTAATGCACTGACAGTAACACACACACTGTCAGTAACGCACACTGTCAGTAACACACTCAGTAACGCACTGACAATAACACACTGTCAGTAACGCACTGTCAGTAACACACCCTGACAGTAACACACACACAGTCAGTAACACACACACGTCAGTAGCACACACTGTCAGTAATGCACTGACAGTAACACACACACTGTCAGTAACACACACTGTCAGTAACACTCAGTAACGCACTGACAGTAACGCACACTGACAGTAACGCACTGACAGTAACGCACACTGACAATAACACACCCTGACAGTAACACACCCTGACAGTAACACACACACTGTCAGTAACACACACTGACAGTAACACGCACTGACAGTAACACGCACTGACAGTAACACGCACTGACAGCAACGCCCTGACAGTAACACACCCTGACAGTAACACACCCTGACAGTAACACACCCTGACAGTAACACACCCACTGACAGTAACACACGCACTGACAGTAACACGCACTGACAGTAACACGCACACTGACAGCAACGCACTGTCAGTAACACACACTGTCAGTAATGCACTGACAGTAACACACACACTGTCAGTAACACACACTGACAGTGACACACACACTGTCAGTAACGCACACTGTCAGTAACGCACACTGTCAGTAACACACACTGTCAGTAACACACGCGCTGACAGTAACATACACGCTGACAGTAATACACGCTGACAGTAACACACTGACAGTAACACACACGCTGACAGTAACACACTGGCAGTAACTCGCTGATAGTACCACACTGACAGTAGTACCACACTGACAGTAACACCACACTGACAGTAACACCACACTGACAGTAACACCACACTGTCAGTAACACACACTGACAGTAACACATGCACTGACAGTAACACACACACGCTGACAGTAACACACACACGCTGACAGTAATACACACACGCTGACAGTAACACACACGCTGACAGTAACATACACGCTGACAGTAATACACGCTGACAGTAACACACTGACAGTAACACACACGCTGACAGTAACACACTGGCAGTAACTCGCTGATAGTACCACACTGACAGTAACACCACGCTGACAGTAACACAGTGTCAGTAACACACACGCTGACAGTAACACACAGTGTCAGTAACACACACTGTCAGTAACGCACTGACAGTAATGCACACGATGACTGTAACGCACTGGCAGTAACACACACTGACAATAACGCACTGACCATAACACACACACTGACAGTAACGCACTGACCATAACACACACGCTGACAGTAACACGCTGACAGTAACACGCTGACAGTAACATACACACTGACAGTAACACACTCTCAGTAACGCACTGACAGTAACACACACACTGACAGTAACACACACACTGACAGTAACGCACTGACAGTAACACACACACTGACAGTAACACACTGACTAACACACACACTGACAGTAACACACCGGCTGACAGTAACACACCCGCTGACAGTAACACACCCGCTGACAGTAACACACACACTGACAGTAACACATACCCTGACAGTAACACGCTGACAGTAACACAATTACGGAAACACATACTCTGACAGAAACACCCTGACAGTAACACACACAGTGTCAGTAACACACACAGTGTCAGTAACACACTGACGGTAACTCACTGACAGTAACACACACACTGACAGTAACACACATGCTGACAGTAACACATACCCTGACAGTAACACACTGACAGTAACACAATTACGGAAACACATACCCTGACAGAAACACCCTGACAGTAACACACACACTGAGTAACACACTGACGGTAACTCACTGACAGTAACACACACACTGACAGTAACACACCTGCTGACAGTAACACACATGCTGACAGTAACACATACCCTGACAGTAACACGCTGACAGTAACACAATTACGGAAACACATACCCTGACAGAAACACCCTGACAGTAACACACACACTGAGTAACACACTGACGGTAACTCACTGACAGTAACACACACACTGACAGTAACACACACACTGACAGTAACACACTGACGGTAACTCACTGACAGTAACACACACACTGACAGTAACACACACGCTGACAGTAACACACACGCTGACAGTAACACATACCCTGACAGTAACACACACCCTGACAGTAACACACACCCTGACAGTAACACACACGCTGACAGTAACACACACGCTGACAGTAACACATACCCTGACTGAAACACCCTGACAGTAACACACACACTGTCAGTAACTCACTGACGGTAACACACTGACGGTAACACACTGTCAGTAACACACTGTCAGTAACAAACACACTGTCAGTAACAAACACACTGACAGTAACACACACACTGACAGTAACCTACTGACAGTAACACACTGACAGTGACACACATGCTGATAGTAACACCCTGACAGTAGCACGCACACTGACAGTAACAGTCACACTGACAGTAACACGCTGACAGTAACACACACGCTGACAGTAACACAGACACTGACAGCAACACGCTGACAGTAACACACACACTGAAAGTAACACGCTGACAGTAACACACACACTGACAGTAACACACACGCTGACAGTAACACACACGCTGACAGTAACACCCTGACAGTAGCACACACACTGACAGTAACACACATGCTGACAGTAACACCCTGACAGTAGCACACACACTGACAGTAGCGCACTGACAGTAACACACACGCTGACAGTAGCGCACTGACAGTAGCACGCGCACTGACAGTAACACACACGCTGACAGTAACACACACGCTGACAGTAACACCCTGACAGTAGCACGCGCACTGACAGTAACACACACGCTGACAGTAACGCATACTGACAGTAACACACACTGAGGGAGTGCTGCACTATCGGAGGTGCTAACTTTGAGATGAGATACTAAAGTGAGGTTGCTGTTCTCCCTGTCAGGTGGCTTTAAAACACTTTGGAATTGCTGCGGATGGGGCAGGCACTATGGAAAGCTAACAGTTTTTTGAGGTTGATTTGTCCTCAGTCCTTGTGTTGCTGATGTGTGGGATCTCTAGGTTCCTGGATAATGACCTCTATCGCCTCGCAGTTCCCCCTGCACCTTGATTCAGATTTATATGCTTGTTCTCAGACCCCTGCGTCCTCCCTTCCAGGCACACAGCCCCTCTGAGATCTCTGCACCTACCCTAATTCCAGTCTCTCGAAGCTGTCCCTGACTCCCATCATTCCACTGTCTACAGCTGTACCTTCACCTGCCCGGATCCCGGGATCCTTCCCTAACCCTCTCCACCTCATTAACATGTTCCTCAAAACCTCCTTTGTTTATGATTCCTGCCCTCAAATCTTCCACTGGCAGCTTGTGCCACATTTCTGTTTCATAGAATCCCTACTATAGGCCATTCGGCCCCTCAGGTTTACACCGGCCCTCTGAAGAGCATCCCACCCAGACCCTGGTCCTGAGCATTTTCCATGGCTAACCCACCCTAACCTGCACATCCCTGCACCCAAGGCCAATCTGCACATCTTCGGACTGAGGGAGGAAACCCACGCGGACATGGGGACAATGTGCAAAGTCCACACAGACAGTCACCCGAGGTGGGAATCGAACCTGGGTCCCTGGTGCTGTGAGGCAGCAGTGCTAATCGCTGAGCCCCCATGTTGTTTGGAAATACCTGTGAAGCATCTTGGAATGTTTTCGCTATGGAAGGTGCTAGGTAGATGCTCAGTTGTTGTTAGTGTAGACTTTAGGACACAGCGATTACAGGCCAGTGGGATAAGGTGTGGAGACCTCCTGCTTTGTGTACTGACCGACCCAGAGATCTGGCCCATCCCTTCAGTTCAAAGCATGTGTTATAGTCAGGGGGCAGTGCTGAGAGAAGTCCAAAGACATTGCCCGTGAGCTCTCTGCTCGGATTATAAAATCAAACAATCAAAGGGCAAACAAAGTGAACACTACATCAGAGGGCTGCCTGAATCAGTCCCAGTAACATCAGCGGCTCTGTGCAGAGGCACCATGCCTACCATCTCCCTGAGTGAACGAGACATTTCCCAGTGATGAGGGGAATGTTCACAACCGCTGTTTGTCATTTCTTGCACTTGACTCGTGGTTTTCACCGTTTGCGGCACTGAACTGCAGGCCCCTGGGCTTCCTTGAGCTTTAGAGAAGGAAGTGGAGATGAGATTCTTCATTCTACACTCCCCCTGCCCCCTGGCTCGCTCACCTTCCGCCTTTGTTCTAAGCTCTCTGTCACTTCAGACTCTCCTCCATCCATCACCGCCTCATTCACAACCCTCTGCACCTTCCTCCGATTCCAAACTCTGGAATATCTTTCACTTCATGCACTCCAGCATGGGCAGCTGCCTGTGTCACACTCTGTGGAAAACCCTCCCTAAACCTCTTCATTTCTGCTCTCCCTTGTCCCTCTCTTTCTCTCTCCTTTTTAAATTTCTCTATATCTCTTCTTCCTATTATTTTCCTCTCTCTCTTTTCAATCACACTCGCTCTTTCTCCCCTCTCTGTTCCTTTCCTTAAGCCACTCCTTAAAGCACTGTGTGTCTCTGGCCAGGCGTTTGGTCAGCTGATGTATGTTCTTGGCGAGTTGCTCCTTTACCTCCCTGTTCGGGTCACTGCTGCTCAGGGTCGTTGCGTTGTACCTTTTCATGGGGCATGTGAGACTGTGAGTAAATGCCCACCAGGCTGCAGCTCACACAGTGGAGGATCAACTCACTCCATTCCTGCACAACACGCAGTGTGACTGCACATGTTTGCGATGTTAGCAGGCATATTGCCTTTACATCCTGAAATCAAGCAAGTGATTCACTTCTGAGAAAATATCCAAGCCAGATTGGAGAGAACCAGAATGTGACCCTACCTACATTCACGGCTAGATTAAGGAGCTCACGCTGAGCGGAGTGAACCACAGAAATTTGTATAAAGTGCTTACTCAACCTTTACATTAATAAACCCAAGGTTAAATCTATCAGAAAGCAGATTATAGTTATAAATCTCAGGGAAAGATCCTGTGCTGTTAAATGGTAAAATTGGCTTCATTCCAACTCTGGTCTTGTCATGTCAAAGACAAAATAAACTAATCTTTGACATGAAGCCATTTGCTTTGCAAAATGACTGATATTGAGATTGAGCAGTGCTGTGCATCAGGGTGTCTGTGTGTGTGTGTGTCAGTGTGTGTCAGTGTGTGTGTCAGTGTGTGTCAGTGTGTGTGTGTGTGTGTGTGTGTGTGTGTGTGTGTGTACTCTCAGACTCGGTACT
>NC_057727.1:2220791-2222859 GCF_004010195.1 Chiloscyllium plagiosum
GTCTGTGTCTCTGTGTGTGTCTGTGTGAGTGTCTCTGTCTGTGTGAGTGTGTGTGTTTCTGTCTGTGTGAGTGTTTGTGTGTCTGTGTGTGTGTGAGTGTGTGTCTGTGTGTGTGTGTCTCTGTCTGTGTAAGTGTGTGTGTGGGCTGGGCGACGTTGCTCGGTTGGTATCAGTGATGTGGCTAAGACACAAAATTATTGGCGCCAGCGAGAAGAGTTTCAAGATTGTGTTGTCAGCAGCAAGCTGTGTTTTAAAAATATTTTCCAAAAAAAAAGTCCCTGTTATTTCCCCTCCCTCTTTGAAGCCAACCTCATAAGGGAGCAGCAGTGAGCGATGGGAGGTTACAGAGTTACCGCACCGAAACAGACCCTTCAGTCCAACCCGTCCAGGCTGACCAGATATCCCAACCCAATCTAGTCCCACCTGCCAGCACCCGGCCCATATCCCTCCAAACCCTTCCTATTCATATACCCATCCAAATGCCTTTTAAATGTTGTAATTGTACCAGCCTCCACCACTTCCTCTGGCTGGACTCCCCCACCCCAGGGAAAAGACTTTGTCTATTTATCCTATCCATGCCCCTCTATAAGGTGATGGTTCTTGTGTGAGATTCGGTCGTTTAACTGTGTGAGATCTCGCGGAGTCGGCCCATCTCCTGTGAACGGTGACCAAATCAGACAGCAATTTAATTGCAGAGTCTCTGGAATGGTGTGATGGCTTTTCTTAGATTTTAACTGCTGACCCTGAGAGGTCTCCAGATCTCAGTTCCCACTCAACAGCAAAGTTTTCAATTCAAGTCAGCCTGAAGAATAAAGAACTAATTGAGCCACGTGCGCCCCCTGTAGGACTGGAGACAACATGAGCTTGACCCCCCCCCAATAAATAGTGCCCCCTGTAGGACTGGAGGAAGCATAGACTTTGACATCCACCCACTGTTTTCTCTGTAGGATTGGAGGATAGGTTTCAAGTAACGCCAACCAAACATGCAGGAACTGCGCCTCCTGTAGGACTCCATTGTCACAGCAAAAAATTAAATTTGCCCTTTGAAATTAAAAGATCTCAAATAATATCGCTTGTTCATGTCCTGAGAGTTAATTTTAAGGTTCAATCAGATAACGTGTTAACTTGGCCACTGATGGCTACCTTGTGATTTGGAATGATTGTTACAAACCAAAAGGGAAAGGGGATGTTATCTGAGAATTTACATTAGATTCCCAACCAGTGCATACTGACCCTCCAAAGAGTAACCCACCCAGACCCATTTCCTTCTGACTAATGCACCTAACACTATGGGTAACTTAGCACGGCCAATTCACCCGAACCTGCACATCTTTAGATTGTGGGAGGAAACCCACGCAGACACGGGGAGGATGTGCAAACTCCACACAGACCATCACCCAGGAATCGAACCCAGGTCCTGTGAGGCAGCAGTGCTAACCACTGAGCCAACGTGCCATCCCACTGCTTTTGACTAGCATAAGTGCAATGGGCCAAAGGATCTTTTTTTATGCTGTAGCTTTTTATGGCTCTATCTCTGGGACTGTTCCATTAAGTCTCCCCTCAAAACTGGGGTCTGACTGTCTCTACGGCCGCTCAACGGATACAAAACATGGACTAAGGAGGCAGCTCACCCCCAACTTCTCAAGGGGCAACTGGGGACGGGTAATAAATACTGGGCCCAGCCAGTGAGACCCACGTCCAGCTAGCTCCTATTGGGGACAGGGTAGTGATAGTAACCACTGAGGAATTCTGGAGGTGGGCTTGGTTGGGGATTGAACAAAAAGGATAGGTTTTTGGTTTCTCCCGGTGAGTTTCTTTGATTCTCTGTGTTTTCTCTATTCAGGTGCTTTTCTCATCCCATACTTTATCTTCCTGATCGGTGGAGGTCTGCCTGTGTTCTTCCTGGAGGTAGCACTTGGTCAGTACACATCCCAAGGGGGCATCACCTGTTGGGAGAAACTCTGTCCCATCTTCTCTGGTAAGTGCCAACACTCAACATCACCCCCCCCCCTCTCTTTCAGGGGGGTGTGGGGGAGAGTGAGGGTCGTGGGGAGGGGGAGGAGGGAGG
>NC_057727.1:2227486-2233968 GCF_004010195.1 Chiloscyllium plagiosum
GGGAGGGTGAGGGGTGAGGGGTGAGGGTGGGGGAATGTGAATGTTGGGGGATGGGGATCAAGAGGAAAAGTAAACAAGATGCGGACAGTTTCTTGTTCCCTCCGAACACCAAGAGGGTGTGGAGCTAAAATAGAGGCCAGCCAGGAGCTGATTGGGTGCTAGTACAGGCTTGTGGTGCTGAATGGCCACCTTTGGCCCTCTATTCTTACGTTTGTGAGAAATTTAAGAGGGTGGCAAAAGGGAGATGGAGGCTATTAATGAGTCAAGCTAACCCAGCCTCGAGTTAAACTCCCCACAGTGCGGAATGAGGCCATTCACTCTATCAAGTCTATACTAAACCTTCACCTTATCCCCCTAGAACCATTTCCCAAGTCAATTCATCCTGACCTGCACATCTTTGGGCTGTGGGAGGAAACCCACACAGACAGGGGGCGAACATGCAAACTCTACACAGACCGTCACCCGAGGACAGGATCGAACCTGGGTCCCTGGCGCTGTGAGGCAGTAGTGCTAACCACTGAGCCACCGTGGTACCTATAGTTCCTCTCACCTTTTGAGTTGAAACCAGTGGAGTGGAATATTACAAGGCGTTACTGACCCACTCCATCTGATATTGAGAGGTTGACACTTCCTGCCAACTTCCTAGCTACCCTGAGTAGCTGGAGGCTGGATACCATCCTCAAATAACTGACTAACAGAGGCTCCTGAGAGCCCAGTGCCTGGGTGACTGTAGACCAAGTTCGAATAACTTGGCTAAACGTGTTGAAGCTTTGTCATCAATGGTTTAAACTTAATCCCAATCCCTCAACTGGGTTTTGTGAACACAATGAGGCAGATGGTCAATCCAACCCCCCCCCCGGGCATTGGGGTGGTCCCAGGATTTGGTGCCAATGTTCCCACTGCCCTGGGACAGTTAGCCTCCTCCCACCCCCCAGTGGGATTTGTGTGGGGATGATCAGCGCAGGTTGGGAGCTATTGCTGGTCTCTATTTCACTCACGAAATGTAGACATCACTGGCAAAACCAGAGTTTGTTACCCGTCCCTTACCCGGCCATTTCAGGGGGCAGTTAGTAACCAGCTACATTGCTGTGGATCTGGAGTCACATATGGGCCAGACCCAGTAGATTTCCTTCTCTATAGTAGGCCATTTTAGACCATGTGACAGAGGAACAGAAGTAGGCCATTCAGCCCATCCCGTCTGTTCCACCATTCAGTGAGATCGTGGCTGATCTGATCATCCTCAACCCCACCTTCCTGCCTCTCCCCCTTAACCCTCGATCCCCTTCCTGATTAAACAATCCATCTGCCTCAGCCTGGAGTATCCTGAATGACCCAGCCCTCTGTGGGAAAGAATTCCACAGATTCACTCCCCTCAGAGGGGAGAAATTCTTCTTCATCTCTGCCTTAAGACCTCTTATTCTGAGATTGTTCCCATTATTCTTAGACTCTCCCACACGGGGAAACAATCTCTCCACATTCCCCCCTGTCAAAGCCCCTGAGAATCCTGTATGTTTCAATCAGGTCACCTCCCTTCCTCCTCCTCTCCTCAGAAAATGGCTTCTCCATATCAGCCGAAGCTAACCTTCTCTGGACTGTCTCCAACGTCGGTCTATCTTTGATAAAGGGTCCAACACCATTGATGGGATCAATTTGACAATTTTATTAAAGAACAGCTATTCCATTTGCGTTGTTCATCAGATTGAAACACTACAAGCTTCTATTCTCTTAATTTGACCCCACATCCCCGGTGATGTGTCTGGGTCACAGGATTACGAATCCAGTGGGAAGACCAATTCAATCCCAAATTGGGTTGGGGGAGGGGGGAGGGGAAATTGGCGGGGAAGGGGTGCTGCTGGTGGTGTTAAAGGTGGCTGTTTGAGATTTGTGGGTGATTGGGAATACTGGACAGGTGGGAAAGTGTGGGGATTGGGGAGGGGGGGGGTCTGTGTAATGTTGATGGGTGGCTGCTTTTCCTTGTTAATTAGAAAGATGATCTTGGTGTCTTTGATTGGCTAGGAATCGGCTGTGCGTCCATCGTCATTGTCTCCCTGTTGAATGTTTACTACATCGTTATTCTGGCCTGGGGACTCTACTACCTCTTCCAGACCTTTCAGAGTGAACTACCCTGGGCAAAGTGTGGCCACAGATGGAACACTGAGCACTGTATTGAGGATCGCCTGAGAAAGAACATCTCTCTGTGTATGACCTGCAATAGCACCAACCTCACGTCACCCGTGACAGAATTTTGGGAGTAAGAAAAGCCAGAAATTCCATTCTCATGTCTTTTTACAAAAACCTCCATTTAGCCACAGTCTGGCAATCAGTCCCAGGTCTGAGCACCCTTTCAGCTGACACGGCCTCTTGGCTCTTCAGGTTATTGACAGGGTATCTCAATGAGTGCTACCAAACCCCACTGCCCTCAAACACATTGGTCTTCTGTGAGCATAGCGGTAAAGCCATTCTTCCTCCAGAGGGCTAGCACAGGTCTGATCCTCTGAATGGTCTCACTCTGATCTGTATCCATCTGTCACTGTACAACTCTGTCAATGCAGGATCAGATCAGGGCTCTGGCACAACGAGGGAAGCTTATTCTCAAACCTAAAACTCTTAATTGACTCTGTTTCGTCTGCCCTGTCCCCACCCTGTCAGCCTCGAGATGCTGTGACCAGTTCAGAAAGGTTTCTGACTCCCAGTGAGCCCTCCTTGATAACCCACTCCTTATCTCTTATTGAGATACTCTCTGAACCCTGTTAGCCTTTTCCAAACAGAAACCCGACCAGTCCCCATTGGCTCTGAGCAAGGGTCGCTCAACCTGAAACATTAACTCTGATTTTTATGCACAGATGCTGCCAGACCTACTGAGCTTTTCCAGCAATTTCTGTTTGTGTTTCTGATTTCCAGCATCCACAGTTCTTTGGGATCTTTCTTTAGTCCCCATTGGTTACCTGTTGCCACTCAGCTCTGCGCCTAGTCCCTGCTCTCTAAACCCAGTTTGGTGTTGTCCTTGGTGCAGGCTCACCCACGGCAGCACCTCTACTCTCTGGTCTACATCGACTCTCAGTCCAGGATCACCTCACACGTTTGACCTAGTTTTGATATTTCACTGTGCCCACCCTTGTCTCGATACTCCCCTCCTGTCTGCCAAGGTCCCCTCAATTCCTCCAATCCCAGCCTCTCAAACCTCCACCAATCCCATCCCTCCGCCAATGGGTTCCGAGCTTAGGAATTCCATCCCAAAACCCCTCTGTCTCGTATCTTCCTGAAGAGGCCCCTTCAAACCCAACGACCCATTAGCCAGTTATCCTAATGTCTCCTTGCACGTCTTGATGTTCAGTTGTCTCTGATGAAGCAACTGTGAAGTGTTAAAGGTGCTATAGAAGCACAGCCTGTTGCTGTTGTCTTGTTCCGTTCAGGAACAGTCTTGCTATTCATTCCAGCTCTCCTCCTCCTCTCCATGTTTTGCGATCTCTACCAAGTGTTCAACAGAATTCCCATATTAACTGGATTCTGTTTATTCAATCACTTGCCTGCAAAGATTCCTTTTGTGTAAGACATTGCTTCCCAATATTTATGGTGGAACCTCTGAGGAGGCCCTGGTTTCAGCCCCTGGTTTCCAGTTCGCCAACATTCCAATGTTTTGGCCACAGCCCCTTCCTGTGACAGAGAATTCCACATGTTGCCCACTCTCAGGGTGAAGACATTTCTCCTCAGCTCAGTCCCAATGGCCCCATCCCGTGTCCTTAAACTATGACCCCTTGCTCTGGACTCCCCTCACCAAAGGGAACATCCTTTCTGCATTTAGTCTGTCCAGTCCTGTTAGAATTTGACAGGTTTCCGTGAGAATTCCTCCCCACCCCCCAACCATTCTTTTAAAATTTGGTGAATATAATCATAGCCAATCCTGTCTCTCTGTACATAAGCCTGATATTCCTTCGCTGCATTCCCTCTAAAGCAAGACCATTCTTCCTCAGATAAGGAGACCAGAGCTGTATACAGTATTCCGGGGGCTGGTCTCTCCAAGACCCTGTATAATTGCAGTAGGATATCCCAGCTCCTGTACTCCAACCCTCTCGCTATCAAGGCTAATGTACCTTCTCCTCTCCCTGCAGCTCCCACACCCTCACTCTCAGTGACTGGTGTACAAGGGCAGCCAGGTCTCACTGCACCTCCCCCTGTCCCAGTCTATCTCCATTCTGATTAGAATCTGCCTCCATGTTAGAGGGACTGGTAAGGGTTTGGGTAGGAGTTGTGGGTCAGTGGGAGTTGACACCCACTGTCTTGGTGAGATGACAGTCACAGGCCCTAGCTTGCAGTGTGATGGAGTGCTGTTCTGCTGAAGGTCCTCATTTTCAGTTAAGATCTCAAAGGTCTGTCCGCCTGGCTGGAAAGATCCCTATTCAGAGGACGTGTGGAGTCAGATATCTCCCAGAGTCCTGGGCAATATTTATCAATATCACTGAAATGTTTGCTCAGAATCCCAGCAGTGATTACAGTTCAAACTTATTTCATTCGATCTGAAATTCCAAAGCTGTGAAAGGTGTTATTGTTATGAGCCAGCTGACATTTCCACACAATCTGATTGCCCCCTGCGAGTGGCTGTTTCCAGCTCTCCCATTCCTGATTGACCATTCTCACTCAGACAGACCGCAGTTAGTGAAAGCTTCTCAATCAAGCTCTCGCCTTCACTGTGGACGATAGAACAGGCCGCTTGAGTGAACACAAGGCCTCAGCTCTGTTCCAGACATTCTCTGAGGGTGCTTCTCTGAATTTATCTTTATGTTGTCTTGCTGTGTCCTTCCAGAAGGGCTGTATTGCCCGCTCCCACTTCTAATACCTGTGTTCCTGTCCATCAGCTGTCTGGACTGGTGTATTGTCTGCCACTGAGCTCACTTCAGACAGCTGCTGTAATGGTTTATTCGTGTTGCCCTGTGTGAGGACATGATGGCACCACTTCAGTTTGTAATCGCCCTTTCGTGTTGCTGGTTTTAAAGAATTAGGCTTTGAACTTTGTTCATCAGTGAATTTACAAAATGTCAAATTCCAGGCTATCCTCCCAACGGGAACACTTCCCATTTCCCAGTTTTAACCCCCATTCCTTACATCATCCTGTAATCTCGCAGCTACCTTCCCTGTGGACAGCCAACACTTTAACCTCTCCTTTGTCTTTCTAGGTCTGATGAACCAAATGTCTGTCTTCAACATTTTCTGTTGTTAATTTACATTTTATTGTTTATTCTTTGAAGGAGGATCTGGGAGTATTAGTAACAGAGCAGAATGGATATACATTGGACTAGAGAGTATGGGGGGAAAGGCTGAGAAAGAGAGAGCTTTATTCTAACCCCGTGCTGCCTCAGTCCTGGGATCATTGATGAGGGACAGTGTAGAGGGAGCTTTACTCTGTATCTAACCCTGTGCTGCCTCAGTCCTGGGATCATTGATGAGGGACAGTGTAGAGGGAGCTTTACTCTATATCTAACCCCTTGCTGTCCCCGTCCTGGGAGTGTTTGATGGGGGACAGTGTAGAGGGAGTTTTACTCTGTATCTAACCCCATGCTGTCCCTGTCCTGGGAGTGTTTGATAGGGGACAGTGTAGAGGGAGTTTTACTCTGTATCTAACCCCGTGCTGTCCCTGTCCCTGGGAGTGTTTGATGGGGGGACAGTGTAGAGGGAGCTTTACTCTGTAGTTAACCCATTGGCTTGGGGAGTGTTTGATGCTGGTCTTGTTGCCTGAAGTTTTAAGTCCATGACTACACTCCGAATCATTGAAATAATGGAACATGTCACATATACACCTCTGATGAATAATTATCTGTAGCTGAGTTAATTGCTGTTTTAACTGCAAGGGAATATTTTGCGAATATGAGCATGGACGTTTTCAGATCACTGTGTCCAACTGTTTGTGTTTTCACTGTTATCTTGCAGTTCTTTCCCTCTGTCTACTTGTAAACCCATGGCCGTCTCTTGTTCCCTGGGTAGCCAGGCAGTATGAGCTACCCCAGTCAGCTGGGCCAGAACACTAAACCGCGTAGATGAATGGGACACAAGCTTTCTCACCCAGTTCATTGAGAGTCGTTAATAAATGCTTTCCCTTGAATTTCCGAAGCCAGTGCCAGGGGCTCTTTATTGTGATGTGGAGGTCGCAAACAGTAAATTGGAAGTTATTTTAATCCAAAGGTAGCCCTTGGCAGTTTTGTTTCTTAATCTTTACTGAAAATGAGTTTGTTTTGCATGCCAGCTTCCACGCCCCCCCCCCCTCCTCCTGTCTCCGTGCCCCCTCTCCCAGGTGCCCGTGGCATGCTCGCCTGCTTACAGTGAGCATGTTAAAAAGCAGCAGCAGCAGCAGCACTGTCCCAATGGAACTGCACCACGTGCCTTCATTTCACATCTCTGCTTTGCTCCGGCTTTTTGGAGCCTACGAGTAATATTGCTTTTATTTTTCTCTCTCTCTCCACCCCCCCATCTCTTGCCCACTCTCCTTTATT
>NC_057727.1:2234075-2241610 GCF_004010195.1 Chiloscyllium plagiosum
TCTGTGTCTCTCTCCCCCCTTCTCTGTCTCTGTGTGTCTCTCTCTCTCTCGCTCACTCTGTCTCTCTTCCTCTCTCTCACACTCTGTCTCTCTGTGTCTCTCTCTCTCTCTCTCCCTCTCTCACTGTCTGTCTGTCTGTCTCTGTCTCTCTCTCGCTCTTTCCGCCTCTCTTTCTCTTCCCCTCCCCGATTCCCTTTTCCCAGGCGGAATGTGTTGGGTCTGTCTGCTGGAATTGACCGGGTGGGCTCTCTGAAGTGGGAACTGGCGCTCTGTCTGCTGGCCGCTTGGGTCATCTGCTTCTTCTGCATTTGGAAAGGTGTCCGTTCGACCGGGAAGGTGAGCCTGAAGCTGTTTGGCGATTGGTTGGGGGGGGGAGTGGGGGAGGGGGTGTGTGGGCTCGTTCTTTAGCAGCGGGAGATGGTGGAGTATTGGGAACGTCATGGAGTACCGCCCCAAGAGCCAGTGTGACTTCTGTGTCAGGACATGGCAGTGAGGCCAGGAATAGGGAGATGGTGCCTGCTTAACATGTGACTCAGGGCCTTGTTACAGGGGCGACCCTGTCAGATCGGTGGATCACTGGGACCTCTCCCAGATCACTGTCCAGGGACGACACTGTCAGATCAGCAGAACCAATTTCAAAACCTTGTACATAAATGCAGACGATATTCAGAATGAAGTTGAGGAACTGACAACACAAGTGGGTAGGACAGGAAGATCGGGACTGGGGAACTAAACGTCGGAATACTGAGGAGCCTTGGATGAGAAGGAGCAGGAAGTGGAGGTGCATTATTGGTTACGGATGACACCAAGGCAAGTGATAATGGCACCAAAGATAATGGCGGAACTCAGAAGCCAGGGAAGAAACGCCTTGGGAGGAGGGCTGTCCAAGCCCCTGGACAGTACTTCTCAAGTAGGGCTGAGTATAAAGGAGAAAAATAACAAGGGCTTGTGAGAAGGGCACCACAGTAATTATGGGGGTTTGAACATTGACTGAGCAAGGGATTAATCAACGTGGCAAAGGGACAGACTGAAAAACAGGCTCACAGAGTGTATGAGAGATTGTTTCTTCAAGCAAGATGTCATGGAGCTAACCAGAGGGCAGGTTACTCTAGACTTGGTAGGACATAACGAGGATGGATTGATAAATGGTCTTGGAAGGAGTGACCACAACATGCTAGAATTTCAAATTCAGATTGAAAGAATGAGGACAGAGTCACTTACAAGAGTTTTAACGTTGGGCAAAGGTAATTATACAGCCTCAGGTAGGTGGAGTTCTGAGTGGATTGGGCAGAAATATTAAAGAGCAGAACAGTGACAAACACTTCAGGCAATACTAAATACCTCTCTCTCAGTTAAACAATATTCCTGAGAGGAAGATCAATGACAAAATGGTAAAAAAAGTATTCATAGCTTAACAAGGGAGTCACGGTTAACATAAAGGCAAAAACTAGGGCATATCAGAATGCAAAGGTTAGTGGCACTGTGGAGGATTGAGAGAACTTTATGCGTCAGCAACGGGTTACTAAAAACAAAACCAAAAGAGCAAAGATAAACTACAAAAGGAAACATAAGCACTAATACCAAAAGTTTCCGTAAGTATATAAACAGGAAGAGAATTGTGAAAGTAAATGTTAAAGGATGAAGATGACGAGGTAATAATGGGAAATCTGAAATGACAGAGGGACAAACCAGTATTCTGTCTCTGCTGTCAGAGTGGAAGGCAATAATTTCTTCCCAAAAGCTGCAGTTACTGTAACTAGGGAGAAGGTACTTGGTATCATAGAACCTCGACAGTGTGGAAGCAGCCCGAGTCCACAACAACCCTCAGAACAGCATCCCTAATCTCCATAACCTGTACTTCCCATCGCCAACCCACCTAACCTACACATCCCTGAACACTACGGGCAATTTAGCATGGCCAATCCACCCTGACCTGCACATCCTTGGACTATGGGAGGAAACCGGAGCACCCGGAGGAAACCCACGCAGACACGGGGAGAATGTGCAAACTCCACACAGACAATCGCCCGAGACTGGAATCAAATCAGGATCCCTGGCACTGTGAGGCAGCAGCGCTAACCACTGAGCCACCGTAAATCAGTAAACCAATGGGATTAAAGGCAGATAAGTCCCTGGGCCTTGTTGGGCTACACTGTAGGATATTAAAAGGGGTGGCAGCAGCAGAGATAGTGGATGCATTAGTTCTGATTTTCTAAAATTCCCTGGATTCTGGAAAGCTACTGGTGGATTAGAAACATGTTAATGTGACGCCCTTATTCAAAAAAGGAGATGGGTAAAAGGTGGGAATCTATATGCCAGTTAGTTTGACTCCTGTAGAGGGGAAATTGGTGGCGTCAATCATAAAGGAGGAGATAACTAAACACTTGGGAAAACAAAGCTCAATTTATCAGTGTCAGCCTGGCTTCACGAAGGGCAAGTCATGCTGAACCAATTTGCCAGAGTTCTTGGAGGATGTAACCAGTGAGGTGGATAGTGGGGATCCGGTGGATTTGATATATCTGGACTTCCAGAAGGCATTTGACAAGTTGCCACATAAAAGACTGATCCAGCAGGCTAGACTCCTGGGAGATTAGGGTGGAGTATTGGCTTGGATTGAGGATTGGCTGACTGTCAGGATAAATGGGTCCTTCTCTGGATGGCGAACTGTAACTAGGGGAGCTGCAGGGTTCACTTCTCGAACATCAACTATTTATAGTCTATATCAATGATCTGCACCCTGGGACAGAGAGTAATTCGCAAAATTTGTGGATGATACTAAGATAGGTGGGAAAGCAGGCTGTGGTAAGGAGATAAAGAGTTTACAGATGGATATTGATAGGTGAAGAGAATGAGCTGAAATCTGGCAGATGGAGTTTAATCTGGATCAGTGCAAGGTTGTTCAGTTGGGCCTGAGAAATAAAAGGGCAAATTATTATTTAAATGGAAAGCAGATTCAAAGTGGGTCAGTGCAGAGGGATCTGGGTGTCCTTGTGCATGAATTGCAGAAAGTGGGTGTGAAGGTGCAGCATAGAGTAAGAAAGGCAAATGGAATCTTGGTATTTATTGCAAAAGGACTGGATTATAAAAGTAAAGGAGTGTTGTTACAATTATATAAGGCGTTGGCGAGATCACACCTGGAGTTTTGTATCCAGTCTGAGTCTCCTTACTTGAGGAAGGATGGAGGCAGTTCAAAGGAAGGCCAACAGGTTAGCTCCCAGTGATGAAAGGGCTGTGGTCCGAGGAGCAGATGAATGGTTTGGGTTTGTACCTGCTGGAGTTCAGAAGAATTGGGGTGGGGGGTGGAATCTGATTGAGGAATGTACAACGTTCAAGGGGATTGATAAGGTGGACGTCGAACGGAGGTCTCCCCCTCCCCCCCCCCACCCGTGCAGGACAGTCTTGGACAAGAGGACACGGGGTAAACTGAGAGGTGGTAGATTCAAAACTGAGATGAGGAGAGAAGACTTCCATCAGAGGGTTGTGGATCCCCGTACCCCAGAGCACAGTGGGCACAGAATCAATCAACTGATTCAAGAATGAAATGTTTCTGATGGAAAGGGCAATGGGGGGCAGACAGGAGAGTGGAGCTGACACCAGGATAAGATCAGCCCTGATCAGGTCAGAGGGTGGAGTGGGCTCAATGGGTTGAATTGCCTACTCCCGCTCCTAATTCTCACGTTCCTATGGACAGGGGTTCAAATCTCACTGAGACAGAAAGTGATATTTAAATTCTGAAATAAAGGAACAGTTGATTATTGCCCTGTTCCTAACCCGGTCTGTGCAGCAGAGCCACAGCAACGTGATTGATTCTTAAAAATGCCCCTGGACAGTAAATGCTGGCTAAGCAAACAACACCCCCATCCAGTGAATCTGTTTTTAAAATTCACCGTCAGATGCTCTTTCTGAGGTTGGTAAAGACCCTCCCTATCCCTGTAACCCCCTCCAGCTCTGTAACCTCTGCCCTATCTCTGTAACCCCCTCCAGCCTCTACACCCCCTCCCCATCTCTGTTACCTCCTCCACACTGACCCTCTGAACAGTAACTCACCCAGACTCATTCCCCTACCCAATATTTATCCCAACATGGCAATTTAGCATGGCCAATTCACCTGACTTGCACATCTTTTTGGATTGTGGCAGGAAACCGGAGCACCCAGAGGAAACCCACGCAGACACGGGGAGAATGTGCAAACTCCATACAGACAGGAATTGAACCTGGGTCCCTGGCACTGTGAGGCAGCAGTGCTAACCACTCAGCCACCATGCACACCTCCCTACTCCCCGCCCCCGGTGTCCCTCAGTTCCATCTTCAGCTCCACCTCCATCTCTTTAGTTGTCTGCATTCTGTGGAAATAGTAATGTTAACTGAACAAAGGTTTCTAAAGATTTGCTATATTTTACTTCTGTAACCCCTACACCCTCTCCCTATCTCTGTAACCCCCTCCAGCCCCGACACCCCCTCCCTATCTCAAACACTGGGGAATTGTTACCTCTACCTGGGGTGTGTTTCCCTCACCCTCGGTGCTGTGTACCAACACACCGTACAGAGTAAATGAGCATTTTCCCAGCTGTCCTCACCCTCAGGTTTGCTCGGCTGTTTGCAGACCCTGTATGCTCCAGTGTCCAGGTGGGAGTGGTTGAGCTCTCTGACCCTGCCCCCCTCTCCCCCTCTCCACAGCGACCCTGACCACCCCACGGTGACCTCAGGCTGGTGTGGGAATTGAACCCAGGCTGTTGGTGTTCGCTATGGTGAACCTACTGCCTGGCCAACTGACAGTGACCAGAGCTCTGACCCATCGCTGTAAAAAGCCCATCTGGTTCACTCATGTCCTTACCTGGTCTGGCCTCCGTGTGACTCCAGGCCCACAGCAGTGCCCTCTGAAGTGGCCACAAGTCTGTGAAGCAGGTGACTCACCATCGCCCCCTCAAGGACAATTAAGGATTGACAGTGAATGTTGGGCTTCTCAACATTACTTCTGGGGTACTTGTGGTACAGTGGTAGTGTCCCTAGCTCTGAGCTAGTACACCTTGGTTCAGGGCCCACCTGTTCCAGAGGTGTCTAATAACAACATAGAGTCGTAGAGATGTACAGCATGGAAACAGACCCTTCGGTCCAACCCGTCCATGCTGACCAGATATCCCAACCCAATCTAGTCCCACCTGCCAGTACCCGGCCCATTTCTCTCCAAACCCTTCCTATTCATATACCCATCCAAATGCTTCTTAAATGTTGTAATTGTACCAGCCTCCACCACTTCCTCTGGCAGCTCATTCCATACGCACACCACCCTCTGCATGAAAAAGTTGCCCCTTAGGTCTTTTTTATATTTTTCCCCTCTCACCCTAAACCTATGCCCTCTAGTTCTGGACTCCCACACTCCAGGGGGAAAAGACTTTGTCTACTTATCCCATCCATGCCCCTCATGATTTTATAAACCTCTATGGAATATCTGTCAGATATGCCTCTGCTCCCACTGACACTGAATGTTTACAGTCAGTACGTTGGGAAACAGATCCTCGGGAAACAGATCCTCCATTCCATTTTGATTCCTCCCTGAATGGCCAAGCTGGACATTGGAGTATCTGGAATTTCACCACAGCCTCTGTTCGGAACCAGAGTAAATAGCATCTCTTTGTTGCTATTATCAAATCTATTAATCACTTTAAACACTTCATTTGGACCATGCTTTAATCCTCGACATCCAGGAGTATTACAAACCTCATCCATTACAACCTGGCCTCATAATTTAACCCTTTCCAGCCCAGGGTCACTCTGTTGGACCTGCTCTGCAGTCCTTCCCAGGCCTGTACCTCCTTCCTGAGGGCTGCGGAGGGCCCCGAAATGGGATGGGAGTCTGACCCAGTCTCTGTACAACTGAAGTGAGACCTCCTCACAAGCAGATGTCCCCATCCGTAAGGATGGTATTATCCCGAAGGATGGTATTACATTGGAATCAGGTCAGAGAAGGGTGACTGGTATAAGTGGGTCAAGGCCATCAGAAATAGGAATGGGACTGGGCCATTCGGCCCCAGCTCTGCCTTTCAGTAGGATCCTGGCTGATCTGACATTCCTCGCGCCCACTTCCCTGCCCTTTCCCCTCGATTCCCCGACTGATCAAGAATCTCTCTCTCAGCCTTAAATATCCACAGGGACCCTGCCCCCACAGCTCTCTGTGGGAAGGAGTTCCAAAGACTCTCAACTCTCTGAGAAAGGAAATTCCTCCCCATCTCAGTCTGAAACTGGTGCCCCCTTTATTCTGAGACTGTTGTGAAGAATGACTCAAGAGGCAAGGCTGGTATCCTCAGAAACTCCGACGAGTCACAGGCAGCTTAATAAGATCCTGGGGGAGTTCTTGACTGGGTGAATCTAAACATTGAATAAATGTCTGAATGAATGAATCCTAAGATTGATATCTGAATGAATGAATGACAGAATCCAAGGATTGATGGGGTGGATGTTTCCTGAGGCAGCAGGGGGATTGGAGTCTTGAACTGTTTAAAAACACGGGATTGTCCATTTGAAACAAAGATGAGGAAATGTATTTTCCCTCTGAGGGTTTCTTTGGCAGTCCCTCCCTCAACAGGCAATAGATGCAGAATCTGTAAATACAGTGACCCGGGGGATGAAAGATTCTCTGGGATATGCAGGAATGTAGAGTCAAGTTTAAAACCAGATCAGCCATCATCTTATTGGATAGGGGAGCAGACTGGAAAGGTTGAATGGTCTACTATTGTTCCTTATCCGTGTGTAGAATTCCAAGCCCTTTCGGAAAAGGACAATGTTGCTTGAGGGTCTTTGATGATTTTCTGTTTCTTATGTGTTAGCCAAGTGAGAGAGCACTGTGTCCAGGGATTCGGCAATCTAACTGTTCCCTCCATCTGTTTGAGCTGCCTGGCGATGGGAGATGCCGGAGTTCATGTTTGGTATGTGCCCCTCTCCTGCAGGTTGTCTATATCACGGCGACGTTTCCTTTCCTCATGCTGTTGGTCTTGTTGATCCGTGGAGTCACTCTGCCAGGAGCAGCTCAGGGAATCAAATTTTATCTGTATCCTGACATCAGCCGTCTCGGTGACCCACAGGTGAGTACCGAGGGATAAACCCTCCGTCCATTCCTGGACATGGCCAGTTCCCAACTCATTCCGAGAGGACGGAGAGGGCTGGGGCGGAGGGGAGCGGGTGGAGAGATGGGTCGAGGGAGAGGTACGTTGTCCTCAGTGTATAAATGTGGCTGGGACGCAGGGCTGTGCTGTCAGGCTCTCTCATGGTCAGAGACCAACTGCCTGTGATAGAGCAGAGGGTACCGGCTCGGTCAGGGTCTGGGGTTCGGGGCCTGGGACTCTAGGCTCAGGCAGTAACAGGCCACAGCTGTCAGGGGGGTGGGGGGAGAATGTCGGGGGTGGGGGTGGGGGGGAATGTCAGGGAGGGAGGGGGTCCTGTTGTGTTAACCAATCCAAGCTGAAATAGTTTGGAGCAGCCAATAAAAAGACTCTCTCTCTACTCCCCTTCTCTCCCCCTCACCCTCCTTCTCTCTCTCT
>NC_057727.1:2242416-2244127 GCF_004010195.1 Chiloscyllium plagiosum
CTCTCCCCCCTTCTCTGTCTCTCTTCTCCCCTTCACTCTGTCCCTTCACGCTCTCTCCTCCCCTTCACTCTGTTGCCCATCACTCTCTCTCCCCTTCTCTCTCTCTCTCTCCTCCCCTTCACTCTCTCTCCCTTCACTCTCTCTCTCCCCTTCTCTCTCCCCCCCCCCCTCCCCCCGCAGGTATGGATTGATGCAGGGACACAGATCTTCTTCTCTTATGCGATCTGTTTGGGAGCGATGACGTCACTGGGAAGCTATAACAAGTACAAGTATAACTGTTACCGGTACGTGGTGCCTCCAGGGAGTTGGGGGGGGACATTCTGGGTGGGAGGGGGGGGCGTGGGGGATACTGACGGGGAATCGAGTGGAAAAAAAAGTCAAGCTGTGTGTGTTGAGTGGGCTCGTGTTGGGCACCGTATTAACCCCATGCATCAATTGTGACGTGTGTAAATAGGGACTGTATGCTCCTCGGATGTCTGAACAGCGGTACCAGTTTTGTTTCGGGCTTTGCGATATTTTCCATCCTTGGCTTCATGGCTCAAGAACAAGGGGTGGACATAGCGGATGTGGCTGAGTCAGGTATGAGCAGCACCTGGTGCATTCTGCACAACGTAGAGGTTTGACCAGTTTGTAATCGGTGTTTATTTTTGTAGCGTGCATAATGCTGGCCTTGCAGTTTCCGAGTTAATCCGACCGCGCTGAGTCTGTCTGATCTGGGGTTCCTCCCCAGACTTCCAGACCAACTAATGATGGGGATCATTGCCCCCTTCTGAGCATGTACCTGATGCACTGTGTGCCCGCTCCCTGACAGAGAACCACCTCTCTGGTGACCAGGGTGCTGGATACAATGCCAATGTTCATTAACAGCTCGCCAACTAACCAACAGTTAGTATCTCCTGCCCTCTCCTCCATCAATACTTGCTGGCAACTTCTTTGAAAGCTGAGTCACCCGTCGATTGGTTCGGACCCAGCAGTGTGGATGTTGCTGTGACTTCTGGAGGGTTCCTGGACTGAGGAGGGTTCAGGGAGTTTTTGTAGGGGGCTCCTCCATTCTCCCTGCACTCTTGGGTTGGGGAGAAACGGGAGGGGGCCATTCACTTTCACCACCGTATCTCGATCTCCCCATTTCCCGACACTGTCCACTCATTTCTGCTGGACAGGCTCAAGTCTGCTTGGTGATGTCACTGTTGCCGAATAGTCCGGCTGCCTCGCTTCACGTCTAGGAACCTCCAGGTGTAGCTGCTACCAAGGTGGAGTCAATCCTTTCAGTGCAGTCATTGGCCCTTGCAACAGCCTTGCACCCAATGGTTGTTTTCTGTGAATATTTAACAACTTATTTTCATCCATGTAATTCCATGCATGTGGTATTTGTCTAATTTAAATTAGATTTTAATTTTTAAAAAGCTGTCCAGCCAATCACGCAGTGGGCTAGCAGGAGCTAACTCTCCTGCAGGAGACCGGCCCCGGGGATGGGACACGGGAACCTTGGGCTGATCTCTCTGAGCGTTCAATGGACAAGGAAGATCACATCAAACAGCCCCAGAAAAGGGGCGTCCCACTGTGCAGAGGCACCTTCACAAACTCCACATGGAGACTCATTGTAATCACTGGACCCCAGTCACAGTCAGAGATACAGTGTAGAGGGAGCTTTACTCTGTATCCAACCCCGTGCTGTCCCTGTCCTGGGAGTGTTTGATGGGGGACAGTGTAG
>NC_057727.1:2244687-2245962 GCF_004010195.1 Chiloscyllium plagiosum
GGGGGGACAGTGTAGAGGGAGCTTTACTCTGTATCTAACTCCGTGCTGTCCCTGTCCCTGGGAGTGTTTGATGGTGGGGACAGTGTAGAGGGAGCTTTACTCTGTATCTAACTCCATGCTGTCCGTATCCTGGGAGGTTTTGTTGCTGATATTGGTATCTTTCACATCCATAACTTTACAAAACTCAAGAGCGCGGGAGGAATGAGAACAGAAAATGAGGTTGTTTCTCAGTTTACTTTCCCCACGATTGCCGCGTTTCTAATGTCTCCAGGTCACTTCGACTCTCATGGCTATCTCCTGTCGATGGGCAGGCATTGAGAATAGAACCCTCATTCCCCCCCCCCCCAACACCCATCCCCCTCCAGTCAGTAAACACTGGGGGCAAGGGGAGAGGACAGCTCCTGCCCAAAGGGGCCCTTAAAACCTCCTGGTGCAAGTTCAAATCCCTGACCTGCAAGCAAAGGTCGCTGCGTTCTCCGAGGTCAGTTTGGTCTTAAAGCTCAAAATAATAATAAGGCAAAGCATTTTATAATAAGGACGATACAGGTATTCCTATCCAGTGGCCGCAGTATCACCTTGCAGTTAATTACACCTTCTTCAACCAGAGATTTAACGAATTTGATTTATGAAAACAAAATGTACATTAAAATATTAAATCTGATTCGAAACTAATCATGGAGTTTCTTTTTTTTTCTTGCTTCTTTCAATGGATCAATTTATTAATTTTTTTTATAAACTCCTCTGTCTGTTTGGATGTGACCCTAATCTTTTGAAAACTGGGTTGTTGAATTCTGGCAGATGCAGTGGGTAGATAAATTGGAAATTATGTTTTTCTCCGTGGGTGTTAGGGCGATGTTGATTTGCCATGTTCTGTGGAATGATGGAACTTGCCTTAACAGGCTGACTTCATTTCAAACCAGTCAAGGTAAAACCACTTGTTTTGCTCGGGTTAATTAATGACTGCACCTTTGCTCATTCCATCTCTGTGTGGGACATCGTTCTGTAAAAACGCACCCCCCCCCACCCCTGTTGACCCTGACTCTTGCCCCCAGGTTACCCATGGTGTGTCCTGTGTGTGCAGGGAGGAGGAGTGATTCCCTGACTCCTCACGAGGATCAGTGCCCTCTACGACCTGTCTCTGAGAGACCACCGCTGACCCCTAGAACAAACCCCCAACCCCCCCCCCCCCCACTCCAGTCTCCGCCCTCGAAATGGTCACCAACGTCAACCACAAAACATCGATAAAGCATTAAACACACCCTTACCATTCCTCGT
>NC_057727.1:2249349-2256708 GCF_004010195.1 Chiloscyllium plagiosum
CTCCCTCTCTCCCTCTCTCCCTCTCTCCCTCTCTCTCTCCCTCTCTCCCTCTCTCCCTCTCTCTCTCTCTCTCTCGGAGTCTCAGCTTGTTCATAACCAATGGGAGAGAGGACCCACCTATACTTCACCCACTTTGCACTGGGGATGTTTTTTTCGTGATGGTGGATCTTTTCCTCCAGTTCCCTAAACTCAGGGGCTGGGGCTGTGTGCCCTCACCCAGTGTTTTGGTATTTACCTCGTTTTGCCATTGGACAGAATCATTGGGGTATCTGGGTCACAGTGTGATCCCATCCCAGGGCCACCAGGTCACTGAGGAATGTTGCAACCAGCTCCAGCTACAATCCCTCTCTCCCACCAGCGACCGGTAAATTCTGCCACTTGCTGTCAGTGCCTTAGGGGTCTGCTTACAGTTCCCACCGGTCAGGGATGTGCTGGTGTGAAATCTTGTCCCAACGATTGTAGCAGCTAGACCAACAAACTGAGGATGCACTGTGGCTACCACACGTGTTTCTCGAGCTCTGCATGTGTTTGCACATGTTTCTCTGGGTCGTATGTGTTCCCGTGCATGTGTCTGGTCTGACAGCACCCACATGCACGTCTTTGCCTCCGTGTTCCTACACGTGTGTTTTCTGGGTCGGAGTGTGCATTCCCGCGCGCGTTTCTCTGGGTCGTGTGTGTTCCCACACACGTGTCTGGTTTGGCGTGTGCCCACACGCACATCTCTGGGCCGTCATGTGCCCACGCGCGTGTCTCTGAGTCTGCGTGTGCTCTCGCGCGTTTCTCTGGGTCGTGTGTGTTCCCACACGCGTGTCTGGTTTGGCGTGTGCCCACACGCACATCTCTGGGCCGTCATGTGCCCATGCACGTGTCTCTGAGTCTGCGTGTGCTCTCCCGCGTTTCTCTGGGTCGTGTGTGTTCCCACACGCGTGTCTGGTTTGGCGTGTGTCCACACGCATGTCTCTGGGCCGTCATGTGCCCAGACCCACACACAAACTCACTCTCTCACACACATGCCTGCCCATGTGCTCATGGATGTCCTTCATAAGTTCATACATGCATGCGTGTGCATTTGGACACACGTGTGCAAGTGGATAACTCTACGTGTGTGAGGTTCAGATCCCGCCAGTGTGCAATAAGGGCAGCACACCTCTATGTAGGACTGCTCACAATCATGAAACATACACCGCTCGGTCAGTTAAATTGTGCACGGCTACATATTCCCACTTGCCCATCGTCTCCATGGTGAACTGTTTTTGTTTAAATCTCTTTTCAACAAACCAATGGCAAAATAATAACCCCCTGTCCCACCTCCTACTGTCTTGTGGTGAGATTTGCCAGGGAAATCTTAATGCTTTTTTAAAAGGGAGGTACTTTTACAATGAAGGGGGGAACCAGTGTCTGAGCCAGGACACATTCAGTAAGACAAAGGGACAAAGACAAGCGCCATTTGGAGGAACTGTTTCCTTAATTAAGAATAAGAGTAAAAGCTCAGCGTGTTTACCCGGGAAGTCTGAGGGTTTTTGTACCATTGAGACCTGGCAGTTGGCCGAGACATTTGATATGTGAGTTAATATTTGTGCATCACATCCTGTTTAATTTGTGCAGACAGGTAAGTGATTGTTCAATGCTCTTGGCTTTGTTTCTTGCTGAGGGTGGAGGTGATTATTTGACGTGTTTATGTGGTGTGTGCACCGGGAGCTGGTTTCATTCGGCTCCGGGTATGGCTGCCGAACGCAGGATTGTGTGACGTGGGTCAGAAAGCTCACCAGTGATGGTCACCCCGGTCAAATATCCTAACCCCTTCCATCTGCCCCTCCCCCGCAGAGGCTCCTCCCCGAACACAGTGACAGCAGCATTGAAGGGGCAGCTAATACCCCAAATAAGGGCAGGTGACCCCCCCAGGGGCACCCCAGGGAGTTGATTAAGCCCCTGACCTGCCTCTGAAGGACTATAGAGCAGGTAGTGTTTACCTCGTCTTGCTTTCCCATGTCGTAATCTCTTCCAGCTATGTAACCTGTACAGGTGTGTACTAGATAATACCCTCCAGATAGTATTCATTTCCATGTTTATTCTTTATGAATTGTGATGAATATTCAGCCTGTATCTCCTCACCTGCCTCAGAGATGCAAATGCTGCTAAATTTCCTTTCTGGAAATAATGTTTACTGAGAGGTGCAATTTGATAACAGGCAGGTGAGTACGAGACACTTGCTGTCTCTCATTGCTCTGTTCATGGGTCACTCACTGCAAACACAGCTCATTCATTCTAGCTGTGTCCCTTAACCTTTGACATCTACCCTCTCAGATGTTGAAGCCCTAATTGGAAAGAGTTTGCATCCTCATCCTATTCAGGCAACTCAACAACCAGTCACACTTGACAGGGTGTGACAGTGTACTCTGTATCCAACCCCATGCTGTCCCTGTCCCTGGGAGTGTTTGATATGGGACAGTGTAGAGAGAGCTTTACTCTGTATCCAACCCCATGCTGTCCCTGTCCTGGGAGTGTTTGATGGGTGACAGTGTAGAGGGAGCTTTACTCTGTATCCAACCCCGTGCTGTCCCTGTTATGGGAGTGTTTGATGGGGACAGTATAGAGGGAGCTTTACTCTGTACCTAACCCTGTGTTGTCCCTGTCCTAGGAGTGTTTGATGGGGGACAGTGTAGAGAGAGCATTACTCTGTATCTAACCCCGTGTTGTCCCTGTCCTAGGAGTGTTTGATGGGGGACAGTGTAGAGGGAGCTTTACTCTGGATCTAACCCTGTGTTATAATCACTCACAGTGATGAGATGAATCATCTGGATGTTAAACAGTTTGGTAGAACTGGATGTTGTTGAAATGAAATTTTAATTTCTGTCGCTTTTTTATGGTTTATTATTATTGCCCATGAGTTGTAGGATTGTCAATTAAATGCTTCAATTTAAAAGTAAGCTGCAACTTTTGTACTTACTGCATTTATATAGAACCCAGTCTGTAATTTTCCTCACTTAGCAGCCTGTTCGACATGACAAACTGACAGCTCCCCCACCACAACCCCCACTACACCTTCCCCACATCCTCGACTGCTCCCTCTCAGCCCCTGTCATATTCCACCTCTCCTCCTCCACCCTCTATCTGTTCCACACCTGTTCCTTCCCTCCCTCTCCTCTCCTCTCCTCCACTCTCCCCCCCTCCACTCTCCTTCCCTCTCCACTCTCCTCCCCTCCACTCTCCCTCCACTCTCCCTTCCTCTCCTCCCCTCTCCCCTGCCCCTGTGTCCCCACCTTGTTGACAGATGGACAGAGTCCCATCCCATTAGCCCCTTGTGTGAGCAGCAGCGGTGAGTGGTCTGAGAGGGTCACTGGGTGGAGGTAATGTGTGGAGTGAGGTGAGGCCTGTAGAGTCCACAGGGACACCCAGAGGTGACACTCTGCTTTGTCCCTTGCATCCAGCTTTAAGGGTTCTCAAAGCACACAAACTCCTGACCCAGTGACTGGAAGTTTTTTCCCCACAGAGTGATGAAATAGAAGCTATTGAAGGTGTGACTGTCGGGAATGTGAGCGCTGAATATAATATCTAATGTCTTGTTTTTGTCTCTGACAGTTTGTGGAAGTTGAAGGGCAGATTACTTCTCTGGTAGATCTTTACCCATCCTTCCTAAGGAAGGGTTACAGACGGGAAATCTTCATAGCTATAACATGCACACTCAGCTACCTACTCGGCTTGACCATGGTAACTGAAGTAAGTTCAGGAACATGACCCCTTTGTTCATGTCTTTAAACATTATAGAGGTTTATAAAATCATGAGGGGCGTGGATAGGATAATTAGACAAGGTCTTTTCCCTGGGGTGGGGGAGTCCAGAACTAGAGGGCATAGGTTTAGGGTGAGAGGGGAAAGTTACAAAAGGGAGCTAGGGCAAATTTTTCACACAGAGGGTGGTGCATGTATGGAATGAGCTGCCAGAGGGTGTGGTGGAAGCTGGTACAATTACAACATTTAAAAGGCATTTGGATGGGTATATGAATAGGAAGGGTTTGGAGGGATATGGGCCGGGTGCTGGCAAATGGGACTAGATTAATTTAGGATATCTGGTCAGCATGGATGTGTTGGACTGAAGGGTCTGTTTCTGTGCTGTAGATCTCTATGACTCCTAAGTGGGCGGTCAGAGAGGATGGAGAGAAGGCGGAAAAGATAAGGTGGGAGGGGAAATGGTGGGGAACGAGGAAGATGTGCGATGGAGGGATAGGTAAGACATGCAGAGATGGAGGGAGGGTGGATAAAGGAGGGAAACACACTAGATGAAGGTGAGAGGAGGGAGGGAGAAGAGAGCTAGAGGGCTGGAGGATACCGAGGGAGGAGAGAGAAGGCAGGCAGCTGGTGATGTATGGAGGGCAGGAAGGGGGGGAAATGGATGGAGAGCTGCTGGAAGGGATGGAGGGAGGATCAGCTGGGAATCCTACTGCTCTTATTGAGTGTAACGCTGTTTGTTTTCCCTCCCCTGACAGGGTGGGTTGTATGTGTTCCAGCTGTTTGACTACTATGCAGCCAGCGGCATGTGCCTTCTCTGGGTGGCATTCTTTGAATGTATTGCAATAGCCTGGGTGTATGGTAAGTGATGGTACTCATTTCCAACCCACAACAGGTACACTCACCACACTGACTCTAAACCCACAGGCAACGCATTACCCTGAGACAGACCCCACAGTACTGTACCTCAGTGTTATACAGGGACAGACCTGCCCCCACCAGTACTGTACCCCAGTGTTATACAGGGACAGACCTGTCCCCACCAGCACTGTACCCCAGTGTTGTACAGTAATACCATCCTGCAGTAATTGGAGCTCTCCGGCAGCCAATTCTGCCTCCAATGCCCCATATGTCACTACATCAAAATCCTGGATCTCCTTCCCTCCCAGGATTGCTGGTGTATCTACACCAATGGACTGCAACAGTTGAAGAAAGCGGCTCAGTGCCACCTCCGGGGCAACTAGGGATGGGCAGTAATTGCTGGGCCCAGCCAGTGACACCATAAATTAATTTTTTAAAAACTGAATTTTCAATTGATGTTGCAAGCACCCATGTTGGGAAATTCTGACCTATTACCTTTGTCCCTCCTCATAAGAAACATTGAAGAGCGAAGCAGGAGGCCATTCGGCCCTTGTGTCTGCTGCACCATTCAACAGGATCATGGCTGATGACTTCAAAATATTCACACATCGCACTGTCCCCGTTCACTGGGGGAAGTGAGTTTCACAGACTCTCGGAGAACAAACTTCTCCTAATTTTCATCCTGAATGAGGGACCCTTTAATTTTAAACCATGCCCCCTCGTTCCAGTCTCTCCCATGAGGGGAGGGGTGACCCTATCAGATACCACTCTGTCAAATCCTCCCCCCTCTCCTGATCCTGGATGTCTGGATAAGATTCCCTCTCATTCCCCTCTGGTTACAAGCTCAGATCAGTGCTGAAAGTTAACTCTCGCTATCCCAGCAATGCACCTCACTCAACCACTTCTGAAAAGTACATTTTTTTATTAAATGAGGAATATGCACAACTCAGGTTACACTGTGCTCCATTTATATCCTCACTGGCGTACTGTACTGGCGTATTTTTATATCCCATTCATCTTGCAATAAACCACAAGCTGTAGGTTTGAGCTTTGCTCTGAACAATACAGTGTTCCAACAGCATACATATTTGCACGGTGGCTCAGTGGTTAGCTCTGCTGTCTTACAATGCTCAGGACCTGTGTTCCATTCCAGCCTCGGGTGACTGTCTGTGTGGAGTTTGCACATTCTCCCCGTGTCTGTGTGGGTTTCCTCCCACAGTCTAACAATGTGCAGGATTGACTACACTAAATTGCTGGTAGTGTGCAGGCTAGGTGGATTAGTCAGGGAAATGCACTTACAGAGATTGGATGGGCCACTCTCTGAAGGATCAGTGTAGACTTGGTTGGCGAAAAGGCCTGCTTTCACAGTGGTTTTCAGTGATGCAGTAAGAATGAGAGGAGTGTGTGACCACCAATGGAAAGGTTCCCTCTGTTTCTCTCTCTCTCTTTGCAGAGGCTGCCTGACTTGCTGAGTTTCTCCAGCACTTATACTTTTATTTCTGACTTTCTGCAGAGAACATAGAACATTCCAGCATAGTACAGGCCCTTCGGCCCTCAGTGTTGCGCCAACCTGTGGAACCAATCTGAAGCCCGTCTAACCTACACTATTCCATTCTCATCCATATGCCTATCCAGTGACCATTTAAATGCCCTTAAAGTTGGCGAGTCCACTACTGTTGCAGGCAGTGCGTTCTACACCCCTACTACTCTCTGAGTAAAGAAACTACCTCTGACATCTGTCCTATACCTATCACCCCTCAATTTAAAGCTATGCCCCCTCGTGCTCGCCATCACCATACTTGGAAAAAGGCTCTCCCTGTCCACCCTATCTAACCCTCTGATTATCTGAAATGTCTCTATTAAGTCACCTCTCAACCTTCTTCTCTCTAACGAAAACAATCCCAGCATTTGCTGGGACAGCTGCTTATCGTTTTATGACATACTTCTGAGGAGGACGTATTTATTAGTGCGGATGTTGACTCAGCTTGTTCTAGTTATAATCACATGCTGATAGCACTCCCTTCCTTCCCCATTGACAGCAGATAAGGACATTGACTTTATTTGAGACCACAGCTCCCTGTTTTTCCTGATACTTGCCGTGAGCTCAGGTCTGGAGTGCGGAGATGCCAGGCAGGATAGAAATATTTCTACAGAGGGTTTTGTTTTGTTTTCTGTCACGCTGCCATCAGTAATGTCTGTGGAACTGGCCATGACAGGATGATGATGTGGAATGTTACAGCACATTAACAGGCCATTCTACCCATCAGCTCTGTGCTGGTGTTAATGCTGCACACCTTCTTCCTCCCACCCACCCCCATCTTCATATCCCTCCCTATCTCAATATCCTCCTATTCCTTTGTCCCTTGGGTGTTTAGCCAGTTTCCTGTTAAATATATTACTGCTAGTTACCACATACTCTTCCCACTGGAGTGAGTTCCTCATTCTCCCCCTTCTCTGGGTAAAGATATTCTTTCTGAATTCTCAACTGCATTTGCTGGGACTGTCTTAGATGTATGATCCCTGCTTTTGGACTTTGCCACAAGTAAAGACTTCTTCCTCCACATCAGCTTCCTTTATTATTTTCTTCTTAAAGGCTTTTTATTAATTCATTTCCCCATCCCCTTGTCCCACTGTAAAGACCCTGTTAATTCTGTCCTGAAAGTTATACCTCCTGTACTATTGTGTGCAGTTCTGGTCTCCTTCCTTTCGGAAAGATGTGGTGAAACTTGAAAGGGTTCAGAAAAGATTTACAAGGATGTTGCCAGGGTTGGAGG
>NC_057727.1:2256713-2260143 GCF_004010195.1 Chiloscyllium plagiosum
ATGTGGTGGAGGCTGGTACAATTGCAACATTTAAGAGGCATTTGGATGAGTATATGAATAGGAAGGGTTTGGAGGGATATGGGCCGGGTGATGGCAGGTGGGACTAGATTGGGTTGGGATACCTGGTCGGCATGGACGGGTTGGGCCGAAGGGTCTGTTTCCATGCTGTATATCTCTATGACTCTATGACTATAATCAGTCAGCTTCTTCACTGCCTCTACCTTAACCAGAACTGCTCACCATTGTCCAAGAGTTATTGTAAAAGGGGCCTTTGCTAGCTGCCTGTTGAATTGTGTCAGTCAAAGGGGTTTTGGTGAAAGGTAAAGTTACCACAATCCTGCTGCACCATCGGGGTTGCTCATGAGAGAGATAAGGGGGGTGGGGTGTTAGTTTCACCTGAGGTTCACCATGACTCAGGTGAGGCGAGAACGTGAGGAGGGGAGTCCTTACGGGAATCAAACCCACGCTGTTGGCATTGCTCTGCATGACAAATCAACCGTCCAGCCAACTGAGCTAACCCCCTCCCCAATTCCCTTTTAAAGCCAGCAGTGAACTCTGGTGCCTGAGGCACGGTGGTTGAAATAACGTGTATAAACCTTGTTCCTTCACGCGGATGAACAGGCTGATCGCGTTAATAACCCGAAACACTGATCATGAAAAATAATTGATATTTATAATCAATAACCTGGTCACTTTCACTCCACCCAACAGGAGCTGATGATTTCTACGATGCAATTGAAGACATGATTGGCTACAGGCCTGGCATATGGATGAAGTGGAGCTGGACAATAATCACTCCGCTGCTGTGTATGGTGAGTCCTTGACCATCATTGGCTACAGCTCGGTCACCTCTTTCTCTGTGTTTTTTAAGCCAATACGCAAGATGAGCATTCCGGAACATTCTGTCCAAGTTCCTTGGCTTGCCCTCCATCAGGACAACTGATGACACTGTAGAGGGAAAATAGCATTTCTGCTGTCCTGAGAGGGGACACTGTGGACACATTGCCATGGAGAATGCACCAGTTGATGATCACTGACAGTTAACCGCCAACCTTTGGTATCATTTTGGTCAAGGCAGTGCCCGTAGGAGTAAACAAGGAGAGTAGCTGTTGTCAATTTGTTGGGTTATTTGTGTCTGTCAATGGCATGGCCCTATGTATCAAAATTTGTGGTCTCCACACAATGAGCTTGACTGACAACCCTAAAGCTGTCATTGGCACAATTTTCCTGCCTTCTCCCCATAACCCTTGATCCCCATAGCAATCAGGAACCTATTTATCTCCATCTTAAATATCCTCAGTGACGAGTCCTCCACAGCCCTCTGCAGGAATGAATTCCACCAATTCCCTGCCCTCTGGCTGAAGAAATTCCTCCTCATGTCGGTCCTAAAGGGCCATTCCCTTCACTCTGAGGCAGTGCCCCTGGATCCTAGTCCTTCCTCCTCATGGAACTTCTTTTCCATGTCCATTCCCCTTTTCCTGTCTCAGTGATCACACAACATTATACCTGCAAGTTTCAATCTGAGCTACAAGTTCATTCCCCTTGTTTGGCACAAGGTGTACATTTAAGTGCAACATCCTCAGTCCTGCATTGACTGTCCCCTTATCTGCTGTCGAGAGTGTGGCACTGGGAAAGCACAGCAGGTCAGGCAGCATCCGAGGAGCAGGAAAATCGACGTTTCGGGCATAAGCCCTTCATCAGGAATGCCCTTTTCTGCTGTGCCTGAGGTTAGATTCCTGACTGTTTCTGTACTGTCTGTCTTGTTAGTTGCTCTGGAAACTTTACTAACTTTTGCTGACCTCTCCTTCCCCAACTTTAACTAGTTTAAAGTCTCTATGACCTCGATTTACCTGGATTTTTGCTGTCAATTTGTCTACCTCATTCTGAATGCTTCATGCCCGAAGATACAAAGCCTTTATGTTTGCTCTATTATTGAATTTCCCAGTAAAAAAAAACAGAAAGAACAGCAGATGCTGTAACCCAGAAACAAAAAGCAGAGGTTGCTGGAAAAACTCCCTCTACCCTATCTTTTGCAGGTAAAACAATATTTTCCGAGCTACCATCAGTTTGAAAGACGGGTCACCGGACCCGAAACGTTAACTCTGATTTCTCTCTCACGGATGTCGCCAGACCTGCTGAGCTTTTCCAGCAATTTCTGTGTTTGAACCTGGGAAGACAGACCTGTTTCACAGCTCACTGGAGAGGCAACACAGCCAGCAATGCAGCGCTCCCTCCATCAGTTTTGATTGGATTTACTGTACTCACATGTCCCTGAGTACAGTGAAAAGCTTTGTTTTGTGAGCAGTACAGGCAGGTCATAGCAGACAGGCACATACAGATCCTAGGGTGCTGAGACAGAGCGAGGTGTACAGGGTTACAGCTGTACACGAGGGGCACAAAGCATGAAGTTAGAGAGGTCCGTTCATCAGTCTAATAACAGGGGGGAAGAAGCTGTTCCTGAACCTGTTGGTGCGTGTGTTCCGGGTTCTGTACCGTCTGCCGGACGGAGGAGGTTGTAGGAGAGCATTCCCCGGGGGGGAGGGGTCTTTGATGACATCGGCAGCCTTTCCGCGGCAGTGAGCCGTGTAAATGGAGCCCGTGGATGGGAGGGTGGTTTCGGTGATGGGCTGAGCTGTGCACACCACCCTCTGTAGTTTCTTACAGTCCTGGGCAGAGCAGATACTGTACCAGGCCGTAATGTACCTGGGCTGTATGCTGTCAATGGGGCAGTTGGTGAGGGTCCTTGTCGACATGCTGAATGTCCTGAGCCTCCTGAGGAAGCAGAGGTGTTGTTGTGCCTTCTTGACCGTCGCACCTACATGGGAACTCCAGGACAGCTTGTTGGTTGTCATTGGTGTTTGATGTTGGTGTTTGTTTCCCATGGAATTGCAGCAGTTGTACAAACACTTGTTGAAACCTCACCTGGAGTATCGTATACAAGGAGATCCCTGAGGTCGCTGGCCTGTTTTATGAGGAGAGATTGAGGAAACAGGTTTGACTCATAAAATTCTCACAGGGTGTGACAGGATGGATGGAGATAGGACGTGTCTCCTGAATGGTGAATCGAGAAACAAGGAACGTAATCTCAGAATAAGCAGCAGTTGCAAGAACATCAGAACCAGGGACAGGAGTAGGCCATCCGGCCCATCGAGCCTGCCCCTGCCATTCAATAAGATCATGGCTGACCTTTTCATGGACTCGGCTCCACTTACCCCCCACCGTATCCCTTAATTCCTTTACTGTCCAAAAGTATATCTTTATTCAATGATGAAGCTTCAACTGCTTCATTGGGCGGGGGCTTCCAGAGATTCACAACCCTCTGGGTGAAGGAGTTACTCCCCAACTCAGTCCGAAATTATCTCCCTCTTATTCGGAGGCTATGCTCCCTGTTTCCAGTTTCACCCACCCATGGAAACAACCTCCCTGCTTC
>NC_057727.1:2262125-2267198 GCF_004010195.1 Chiloscyllium plagiosum
GTTCATGGAATGCCCTGCCAGTAGCAGTGGTGGACTCTCGGGAAATAATCAATGGTTATCGTCAGAAGGTAGAAACGTGGAGTTGAGTATGATCAGATCACCATTAAATAGCGGAGCAGACGGAATGTACTAAATTGCCTCCTTCTGCTCCTGCATCTTCTGGTCTGTGTTCAGAATCGATTCTAGTTTCTGTTTTCTTTTTATTGCCTCATGGGATGTCGCGTGACTGGCTGGATCAGACGTTATGGCCCAAATGAAATTTTCTGCTCTTATGGATCTTTTTCAGTGCCTCCTGTTTACCTATACGTTTGCTTTAGGGGAGCTAGTAACAGACAAAGCTTGACGATCCTCATCCTGACTTTCGGCTTGTTCCTACTCTGCTTCTGATTCATTTCATCAGATTGAGCCGCCCTGTTAATGGAGGGTAGGACTGAGAAATGCCTGTCATTTTCTGTTGTTCCTTATGCCAAACTCCATGTTTCTTAACCCCCTCACCTGCAAGGCATGTTTCAGTGAAATCTCCCTTCCGGTCTTTCAGTAAACCTCTTTGAGTGTGAGAAGAGCAGGGGAGTGTGTCAAGGTGGGCTTTGCAGGCGGGAGCAGCAAGAGGTCTCCAACCTCTATCTCCAATGCAGAAAATGCTACAAGGTCCATTAAACTACAATACTGGGACGCACACAGGGCGCCATTAAAGTCAGGTGCCCCACCATCCTAACATAAACATGACTGCCAGCTCACTCAGACACAAGCTTCAGTTGGCTGTGGAGACTGTTAAGATAGGGTGAACAGATACTGTGGTACTGTATTAATCTGACCCTCTCCCTGTTTCCCCTTCGCAAGAAGGAAGGGGTTGAAGGGTGGTCATATTACCTGAGATTGAGCCAGTATAATTTAAATCCAGAAACAGAACTCGTGAGCAGAAGAAAGCTAATCCATTCCTCGTTTATACTCCCCATTCTATTCCATCATGGCCAATCAACTAATTCAGTGCTGTGTTCCTGCCTTCTTCCACATACGCTTTCGCCCAGTGAGAACTCGCTCTAACATTCAATGTAATGTTTTGATCACCACCGTTTTCAACTGCACAGGATTCCACATGATCCCCATTACGTGGGGGGAAGACATTTCTGCTTAACCCAGTCCTAACTGATCCAATTCCTCGTCACACAACAGTCGTGTCATCCAGGAATCAGTCTGGCAAGAGTTTGTCGTAATTCCTATATCATCAGAACATTCTTTATTAGATAACAACACCGAATCTACACACATCAGCCTTCAAGTGTCGTCTCATCCTGTACCACAGTTGCACGTCTCTGCTCGAGCACTCGAACCCTCTCACTATGAAGGCCAAAATGCATCTGTCTTTTCACCTGCAATCCTTGTCTTCAATAATCAGTGTACAAGGCCTCCCCACCTCTCCGACTTACCAATCTGTCATCATTCAAAACATAACATACCTTCTTTTATCCCAAAATGATAAACGTACATCCACCCACTTTATACTGCATCTGCCATGCATTTTCCCACTCACTCAATTTAGTCCAAATCACGCTGTGGCATTCTGCCCAAACGTCACAGCTCACCCTCCTAATTAGTTTTGTGTCATCTGCAAATTTGGAAAATTTTCATTTATTCCCTTCACCTGAATCACTAGTCGTAATCGTGACCAGGTGATGTCCAGGCCCTAAATATGTATCATGGAGCAGAATGGGACGAAAAATATTCGAGAAATCTTTCAGTTTCCTTCAACAATTATAATATTAATTTTATCCAGGGTCATGCCTGTTTTCCAGTCCAAATAAAAATCCACATTAACTCTAAAGTGCTGCTTCACAAATTTATTGAACTCAGTGTAAATTCCTGATGACTGTTCCTGTGTGCAATGTACTTTACTTTGGTAATGAGCAGCATCAAAATATCAATGTTCTTGTCTCTGCGAGTTTGACACATTTTTTCTGTGTGTGTGTGTGGCTTCTTGTGCGTGCATGTGCATGTGAAAACGCTGGTGTGATTGTGCGAATGTGCATAATTGTGTGTGGGTGACTGTGCGTGCTTCAGTGTTTCTGTGTTGTATCATGTTTGTGAGATTGTATGCAAGTGTGATTGAACAGAATGGCTTGGACATGAATTGGACAAGTCGTAAGATGGCTTGGACATGAATTGATTTGATTGTGAATGCGTATATATATGTGCGTGTGTGACTACTTTTTGAGTGAGTGTAAGGATGTTTGATGGCATGTGTGTTTAAGTGAGTAGACATGCGCGTGTCCAAGTGTGAAAGCGGGTGGTTGTCAGATTGTGTGTGGGGAATGCATTGGAGCGAGTATGAGTACGTGCATAATTGAAATGAATATTTGCATAAATGACATTTTTCATGCGGATGAGAGTAGGTGCGTTTAAGTGCGTATTTGTAAGTGTGTATGTGCAAGTGTGCGATTGTAACTGCATGGTTGGTTGTAAGAAAAGACATAATGATGTAACGAATAGGAGCAGGGGTGGTCCATTTGGCCAATAGAGCCTGTTCCAACATTCAATGACAGCGCAATGAATCTTTACCTGGACTCATCTCCACTTAAATGCCCGCTCACTATAACTCTCAATTCCTTTACTGTTCAAAAACATATCCATCTTTGCTAGACAAGCATTCACAGTGGTAGCCTCAACAATTTCAGTGGGCAAGGAATACCACATATTCACAAGACTTTGGGTGAACAAGTTCCTCCTCAACTCAGTTCGAAATCTGCTCTCATTTTTTTTTTAATGCAATGCCACTGCGTTCTAGTTTCAAAGGCCAATGCAAACAATCTCCCTGTTTCTATGATATGTATTGTCGTCATTTTTTTGTCTTTCTATAAAACTTCTCCCTCATTCTTCTAACTTCCAATGAGGATCGTGCCAGACAACGCAATCTCTCCTCCTAAGCCAGAATAAATTTTGTGAAACTCTGTTTCCCCCGCTCCAGCGCCAGTGCAAGCTTCCTCAATTGGAGAGAGTAAAAATGTCCCCGATACTCCAGATGTGTTCGCACCAGCATTCTAAACATTTGCAGCATAACCTCCATATTGTGAAACTCCACACTTTTCGCTGTGAAAGTCAATATTCCACTGGCCTTTTTAAATGCGTATTGTACCATTATGGTTCTAAGACTGCATGCAGGAGGGGTCTGTGTGTGCGCACGTTAAGTGTGAGATTCGTGCATGTGCGTGTTCAGTGTGTGGTTCGTGTGTATGTGTGTGTGTGTCTGTATGTATGTTCAGTGTGCGGTTTGTCAGTATCCCGTCCGTGTGTTCAGGAAATTTCACCTTCAAGTTTACAAAACAGAGAGAGATTTATTTTTAGTTTAAAATAGTAGAGACGGGCTCAATTTTGTGGCAGGAACAAAACCTTATGAAAGGACAATACGCTCAAATAATTGGGTTAACCAACGAGAGCACGGCTGCTAATTTACTGCAGGAACCGTCAAATAACGAGAACATGTTTCAGATCAGGTTTCAATATGTGCAATGGACACCCTCATGCCGCACAGTCAATGAATGATCGCGCTCTCCTTCAGTCTCGTCAACGATTCTACCTGCGTACGATCAGTGGAAGAATAGACCTACAAATAGCTCTCGGATCCATTGGCTTATAAATAAAACAACACAGAACGGGGAATGACTTCCTCACTGCATTCAGATCGAGGTATTCATATATAAAACAAAGTAGACTGGAGACCAGAGTTGCACACTGCAATCAGACAGAGGCGTTTATCACTATAACGGAGGAAAGACTTAGACCATACCCTCTGATCGAGGTCTTCATTTTTGGAATTTATTCTTCCTGGGGAGATAGTTACCCACAGTACTCTATTCCAGGGCTTCACATGTGAAACAACACAGACTGGTGAGTGAGATAAAAGCTGTGCTCTGATCGAGGCTTTAAACATACAACAATGTAGATTGGGGAGAGAGCTGCACGCAATAATCTGATCGGGTGATTAACATGTAAAAACGACAGGCTAGGGAGAGAGAGAGACAGACAGCCAGACTCCACTCCAATTCATGTTCTTACGTATAAGAAAAAGCAGAGAGTGGTGAATGCGTTACACCCTGCACTGCGATCGGAGAGTGTACCTAGAAATCAAAACAAAGGAGCAGGTAAGTTACACATTACATTCTATTTGAAGGGCTGATGCATGTATCAAAATAGGCTTGGGTCAATTATACAAATTGGATTCGTTTCACGGTTTCAAAACAACCAAAGATCTGCCAATGCTGAAATAAATTAGAAATTGCTGGAATGCGTGGGAAAGTGAGGACACATCAGTTCTATTGACTCAGTTCCATCTTCTACACAATGATTTGACTACCTTGGGGACAAATCTTCGAGGGTTTATGAAGGAACCTGTTTTAGAGCTGACAAGTCAATCAATCATGATCTTATCGCATGGTAAGGCAACTCGAAGGCCTGGACGGCATCCCTGCCCTTCATTCATGATGTACGACAGCTTTCTGATACCACCAGACTCATAGCTCTTCACTGACAGCCTCACTGGAGATTTCTTGCTTCTGATCGAAGCTCAGCAAACGCTCTAGTTTCTTTGTGCCGGGGAAATCATGTCTCACAAACTTGATTGAGTTTTTTTAGGAAGTAACAAAGAGGATTAATATGGGCAGAGCGGTAGACATGATCTATATGGACTTCAGTAAGGCGTTCGATAAGGTTTGATAAGGGAGACTGATTAGCAAGGATAGATCTCACGGAATACAAGGAGAACTAGCCATCTGGATACAGAACTGGCTCAAAGGAGCTGGTGGTGGAGGGTGGTTTACCTGACTGGAAGCCTGTGACTAGTGGAGTGTCACAAGGATCGGATCTATTCCTCTAATTTTTGGCATCTACATAAATGATTCGGATGCGAGCCTAAGAGGTACAGTTAATACGTTTGCAGATAACGCCAACACTGGTGGACAGCGAAGAGGGTTACCTCAGATTACAGGAGGATCTTGACTAGACGGGTCATTCGGCTGAGAAGAGGCAGATGGAGTTTAAATGCGAGGAGCTGCATTGTGAGAAAATAAAACTTACCAGGAC
>NC_057727.1:2268223-2279352 GCF_004010195.1 Chiloscyllium plagiosum
GGATATCTGGTCGGCTTGGACGGGTTGGACCAAAGGGTCTGCTTACATGCTGTACATCTCTATGACTCTATAACTCTATGACTTCCCTTCAGCGACTCCAAATGAGATAAGCTTTCAAATCTACAACTGAGAACTACCAACATGTCTTGTTCAAAGCAACCAACAAACATGGCCATCTCCTTACCAACACAATGGCAAAATGTAATAGATATCAACTTACTTCGACCTTCCAAACCTCCCTTTCATTCATGATTCGTAATTAATTTAAATAATCAGAATCACTGGAAGCAAGGTGATGAGGGTGGCCAATCCAGCATAAAGAACCCCGTTGAGCTTCCCATTTTAACCACTGGCACAGTAATGTGAGAAACGAAGCTCACTCACTTCAATACTGTCAGTCCGAGACAAGATCTGAAGCAGTAGTATCGTTTATTGCGCTCTTGCATGAGGGGTGTGGTGTCTACTCTCTACAAGGTAGTCACACACATACTGAGTTTAACGATACACAATTATTATGTAATTCGTATCGTTACTCTCCTCTCATTGCTGCTCCTTTGTTTACATCTGTCACTGCTCTAAACCCGGCTGTTTATCTCTGAACTCATCCCACCTTGTCTGTGATAAAATGTTTATCTCTGGTCTCACAAGGCCGTTTGATAACCTACTTTTGAGGTCTTATTGTTATATATCCTTCTGCACTGACATCTGTTTCCGTGCCTATCAAAGCAACATTTCCTTTTATTCTTTGCCCATACTGAGCCTAATGACCTCTTGATTGTATTTTTTCTTTGTTTTTGCTGAAGTGGGAAACAGATGCTTGTAACTACTGTTTTTACAATCAAATCTAACTTAGCCCCCTCCACTCAGAGCACCTTATCTAAGTGTCTATAACATCTACCATTGTTTGCAGGCACATTTCATTCTTGTATGCACATTTTAGCTAATACAAAAACAATTTCCTTCACATAGTTTTTAATCTTGTTAACTCAACTCTTGGCTAAAACAATTATACACTGGTGTGAGTTCATTTACCTTGCATAATCAATTATAATTGCAGAAGTCACGCTGCTTTACATATATCCCACAATAAGAGATACAAACCAGGAGCAGGAGCAGGCATCCAGGCCTTCCAGCCTGCTCTGCCATTCAATAAGATTTTGGTCGATCTTTTCGTGGACTCATCCACTTTCCACCGCTTTCAACATGTCTGTTAATTTCTTTATTGTTCAATAAGAAATCTATGTTCGGTTTAGAAGTGTTTTGACAAGTTGCGTCAAGTCCTTCACTGGGCAAGACATTCCATAGATTAACAATCCTCTGGGTAAAGAAGTTCCTTCTCAATTCAGTCCTAAGTTTTATCCCTCTTATCTTGAGGCTCTGTCCTCTTGTCCCAGTTACACCGACGAGTGGAAACATCCTTTCTACTTCTGTCTAATCGATTCCCTTCATAATTTTATGTACTTCTCTAACATCCATCCCCTCAATCTTCTGAATAGCAATGAATATAATTGCAGTCGAGGTAGTCTCTACTCATGATCAAACCGCCTCATCTTCAGAATCAACCTCGTAATCCTGGTCTGCACAAGCTCCAGTGCTAGTACATCCCTTATCAAGTAAGTAGACCAAAACTGCACACAGACCTCTAGTTGTGGCCTCACCAGCACCTTGTGGAACTGCAACATTAAACTCAATACATTTAGCAATGAAGGACACAATTCCATTTGCCTTCCTAATTACTTGTACCTGGAGACCAATCTTCTCTGATTCATACACGAGGACACCATCGTTCCTCTGCATTGCATCATACTAAAACGTTTTAACATTCATGTCATAACATTTTTTCACGATTACTCCTACGAAAATATGTGACTTTACATTTACTTACTCACACAATGGATCTATGTTCTTCTGCAGAGTTTCACATTGATCTGACCACTTTGCTTTGCCACTAATTTAAGATGACAGTGGTTTAGTCCTGAAAGTGATGAGCAGGAGCACTAAGCTGAACACATTCCCGCAGTCACATGTGAAATCGTAGATCTTTCTGCAAGTTTGACGAATGAGTGAACCTTTCCCACAATAAGAGGACGTGAATGGTCTTTCCCTCGTGTAAACTCGCTGGCCTACTTGCAGGTTCGATAACACCATTATCCATGGAGTCAATATGTTGGGGTAACAGCAGGTTGGATTGCGGTGTGAATTGCTTCCCACACTTATAGAAAGAGAAGGATGTCTCCCTTGTATGAACTCTCTGGTGTGCTTGCAGGTTACATGATTAAGTAAATCCCTTCCAAATGTGAGAGCAGATGAACAGTTTCTACCCGTGCCACAGGGTTTAACAAGGTTTTGCTGTCCCTGTGTTTTTTTTTTTAGAGAGATCGTGAAGGAAGATATTCTGATGGGTCTCGACATATCTAATTGAAAAGGATTTTAAGCGAATTTTTTGACACTTGGACAATGAAAGGGGAGCGGCCAGTACTGAAAATGTGTTGCTGGAAAAGCGCAGCAGGTCAGGCAGCATCCAAGGAACAGGAGAATCGACGTTTCGGGCAGAAGCCCTTCTTCAGGAGCGGCCAGTACACCCAGTTCAAGGGTTGCTTTGACTTGTATTCAGCAAGATGTTTTGTTTGTAGCTGCAGGTAGGGTATTAGCTGGGAATCCAGAGATGCAGCCGGAAATCCAAACAGCAGTTCCATGCTAATCCTCCCCCCCCGCCCCCACCCCATCTCTCTCTCTCTTACTCTCGCTCTCTCTCACATCTCTCTTGAAAGAATCTGCATTTAACTTTACCTTTTTTTGCGTATGGTTTAGTTATGTCGATGTAACAATGATTTGGAATGCCATCGTTGTGTTGAGTGATTCGATTGATTTTTCACTCAAGTTAAGTTATTCAAAATTCTGTTTCACCATGTTCATGTTTCATTCAGTAGTTCGTAAATAAACCCGTTTTTGGTTACAACTGAGTGGTTGCGCCAACTGCACTACGCGAGAACATCCAGTGAACACATTCTTCAAACAATTAAAAAAGATCAGGTCTGAGCTACCTTATTGAAAAGCTTAAATGGGGCCTGACCTGGTTTGCAACATGCGTGAAAAACTCGCTGGTGAGTAAGTTCGCAAATGAATGGTCATTCCCAAACACGAAATCTCTGATGTATAAGCAGGCTCGTTTAATCAGTGACTCCCTTGCCACAGACAAAGCAGTGAATAGCCTCTTCTGGGTGTGAATTCGCTCTGTGTCAGGAGGGTGGATATATTACTGAATCCTCTCCCACACTCAGAACAGGAGAATGAGCTCTCCACAGCATGAATTTGCAGATGACATATCCAATCACAGACCGCAATAAATTCTTTCTCCCACGCCAAACAGATGAATGGCCTCTCCTCAGTATGTCTGTGCTAATGATACTCAAGTTCAGATAGGGAACGAAATCCCTCTCCACAGGGATTTCGAGGTCTTATTTATGCAGAGAATGTTGTCGTTCTGAAATCTAATAAAAAAAGGAGACTTGTTCACATGCAAACGTATGCATTCTCTGTTTCCTTCTCTCTCACACACATACTCACATACACTCATTGTCCCCATGACTTGTCCTACCTGCCTGTATTATTTTCCACCTAACCACTCCACCCTCCTCCCCGACCTATCACCTTCCTCCCCCCTCCTGCACGTGAATGTGTGTGTGCGTGTGTGTGTGTCGCAATTCTTTGGCAGTCACATTTATTTTCAAAACATTCTGTTGCATTTGGATTAGAGGAACATTTCTCCTTCAGAGAATCATTCAGATTCTGATCAATCGACTTATTCCAGGTTTTAAACTATTGTTAATTTTGGATTATTTCTTCAAATCCTTCCCTGATAATATCCTATAAAAACTGTTTTAAAAGACATTACTATCAATTAAAAATAAAATCTCTGAACGCACAATTTCATGCTAACTGATAGATTTCTCATTACGTTTGATGCACAGTCAATTGGTCAAATGGCCTCTTCTGTACTTTATGATTTCTGCTTTTTCTTCACGATATTTATGCAGAATACTGGACGAAAACGTTTCAACTTAACTGGACTGCACCACTTGGTGAAAACCATCGGGGGATATAAGGAAGAATATTAGTTAAGCATCGATTTGCCACAACCTAGAATTCTCTACATATGTGGAGGTGACAAGAATTACTTCTGACAATTGATTACAAATTCGATAGACTCAAATACGATATCAAAATACAATTGGATGACCCGATGGTGGGAATGAACTTGCGGGGTGACAGCCATATGCAGATAGAATGACAGTGACTTGATTGCTGGGGAGTCGGCACATATATGAATTGCTCTTCCATATCGAGTACATCACTGAAATATAGAATTTCACTGAAATTCTCTCATTTGAGACTAGAAATAACACATGAATGTTATAAAAGTGTGATATTATGAAATGTATATTTCGTAACAAAACAATACTTGGCTCAACCTGATATTAAGTGAATTCCTCATCACATGACGGGTTTGACGAGCAGGAAAGAATTCCTTTTACCTCTGAACATTCGGAAAGACGTCGTTCTGTCAACCAGACAAATTCATGTTTCAAGTGAAGCATTTAAAGGATGCCAATGCCTTTCAGAGAGGAGAAGACCGGGTCAATCTTTTCAGATCTGCATGCTGTCTGGATTAATTATTCCCGTTCAATTTTTGCATATCAACACTATCACCCGACTGAGAAAGGAACTGGAATGGGAAGAAAACAGTGTTATGCTCACAGATGATTGGCAGTCTGGGTAAAGCTCAACCTTCATTCAGAGAGAGATGAGAAGCTGCAGCAAACTTTACTGAGCGGGATTGAGCAGCTTCAAAAGCTCATTCTTGACCCTCCACATTCAGACAATAGGGCGCCTCTGACTGGTTGGAAGACAAATTGCTTTCAGTGTCCCAGTTTTTCCAATTCGCCAACCTTGATGTTACTCATCAGAAGGGTTGATCGGCTTCACCTCACAGGTGCATGCATATTGCTCCTCCTGTGCAACCAGGCGCGTCGCTGAGTTGCCTGTATGGTGGTCTCAATGGCGTGATAAATTCCGGTTTGTGTATTCACCATTGCACAATCGGTACAGAGTGCGTAAATTTCTGAGACAAACATGAAAATTAGACATGCGTTGTGCATTACCCCCCTCCCACCCCCCAATGTGGCATAAATGAAATGTGTTGTCACTTTACTTTGCAGTAAGAATTCTGTGCTTGACGAAACGGTTTGCTAAATTGTGGCCGAAATAAGTTATCCTAAAAGAAAATTATCCAGGCTGATAAATTTGGGAGAACAAAACGTCACTATGAAACATAACCAACACTGTAATCTAATCTAATCTAATCTAATCTAATCTAAAAATCATGATTCCCAAAAGAGGAACTGGAGAACAAACAAAAAGGAGAAAGACATAAAGATGGTATTATTTCTTAATTCATTTTGTTAGCAAAACGCATGGGTAGTTTTGGCAATCGAAACTATCTGTCCCAACTCAGTTGTTAGGAGAGGCTGTTGCTGCTTTGGAAATCTTAAATCCAAATCTCCACTTTGGGGAGACGAGATTCGATGATGAGCTGGAAAATGCACGTCAGATCAGGCTGCATCAAAGGAAGAGAAGACTCATATTTCAGGCACGTCTCTATCTCTGTTCCACTGTCCTTCTCTCCCCATCTCTGTCTGCCTCCTCTCTCTCTCTCATTCTCACCATCCCTTTCCCGATCTGTCTCCCTCTCTACCCCTCCCTTCCACTCTCTGTGCCTCTCCTTCTACCCCTCTACCCCTATGCCGCTCTGTACTTTATTACATCTCCCTCTCCCAATTTCGCTTACCCCTCCCTACCTTTCTGTTTTCGTGTCCCTTTCCCGATCTCTCACGCATTCAATCTCTGTCTCTGCTCCCTCCCTCGATTTAAATCCCCTTCGCTCTGTATTTGTCGCTCTCTCTCTCTTTGCCCCACCCTCTATATCTCTTTGTCCTCGCTCTCTCCATCCCCGTCTCTCTCTTCGTCCCACTACCTACGACTCTCTCTGCCTCCATCCCTACCTCTAAGCTCCTCTCCCTATCTCTCCCTCAATATCTGTCTTCCTCTCTCTTTGTCCCTCCGCATTTCTCTTCTTCATTGTCTCTGCCCCTCTCTCTCCCTTTCAATCTCTCTCCCTCCCTTATGTCCATCTCCTTATGTTCCTCTACCTTCCCCGACCACTCTCTGCAAATCTCTCACACGCTCCCAACCCCTACCTAATTCCATCTCTATCTCAGTCTCTCCGTCTCTCCGTCTCTCTCTTTCTCTCTCTCTTTGTGTCTCTGTGTCCCACTCCTTAATTTTCTCTTCCTTCCTATCTCTCCCTCTCTCAGTCTCTCGCTTTCTCTCTCTCTCTCTCCATTCTCTCTCTCTGTCCCCCTCCCATATCTTCCCTTTCCTCTCCAATTCTCAGTCCGTCTCATCTTTCTCCCTCTGTCCATCTCCCTATCTCGCCCCTCCTCACTTTCTCTCCCTCCCTTTCAGTAACATTCTGTACTTTGTCCTATCTTTGTGTTCTATCATCGCCCCCTTCAATCTCTCCCTTTCCCTCTCATGGCTTATCTTTTAATATCTCTTGGTCTCTCTGTCCCTGTCTCTACCACACTCGATATCATGCCCCCTCCCTCTACTTATCCCACTCAGTCTCTCTCATGGCGTCTCTGTCTCTCAGTACTTCTCTCCCCATATCGCTTCCTCTCTGTCTCTCTCTATGTGTCGCTTTCCTACCTCCACTTTCTCCATCTCTGTCCCCACCTCTTTCCTTCTCCCACTCTCCATCCTCTTCCTCTTCCTATCTCTGTCTCTCCTCCTTACTTTAACTGCCCTCTTCCCATTTTTTTAATAGTATCTCCTTCTTAATTTGCCACTCTCCCTATCTCTCTCCCTCTCTTTCTCTCTTCGTCTCCACATCTCACTCTCCATCTCATCTTGCTCATTTTCAATCCCTCTCTGCCCATTTCTCTCACTCTGTATCTCACTCTCTCTCCCTGTGTCTCTTTTTGTCGCTCTCTACGTTTCTTTCCCTTAACCTCCTTTATCTCTATCTGTCCTCTATGTCTCGCCCCACGACCCCCCATTCTCCTCTCTCTGTCAGGCCCCTCCCGCTCTTTTTTACTGAATTTTTCACTCTCGTTATCTCTGCCTTTGTTACTCCTAACTATGTCTCTCTTTAAACATCTCCCTGACTAACTGTCTCTGTGGCCCTCCCCATCTCTCATTCTCGCTTTATCCCTCTCTCTCACACTCTTTTTCTATCTCGCTCTTTCCCTCTCCCGACACCCCTCTCACTACCTCACCATCTCTTTCTATGAGTCTCCCTCTCTGTGTCCCTGTCCTTATATCTCACGTTGTATATCTCTCTGTGTCTCTCCCTCCCTCTCTCATTCTGTTTCTGTTTTGTGCTCCCTCTCCACCCCCCAATTCATTCTCTTCCTGTCGGTCTGTGCATCCCTCCCCCTGTCTCTCTGTCCCTCTCCCATTGTTTCCGTCCTTCTCTCTCTTTCTCACTTTCTGTCGCTATCTCTCTCCCTCTCTCCCTGCTTCTCTCTCTATCACTGTCTGTCTCGCACAGGCTTTTGTTGAATCCCTGAGCTGAGTTGGGTATGAGTACGGTCTCACACAGCCGTCATTCAGCAAAGCACAAGGAAGGTTAACTCTCTCTCTTCGCTCTGTATTCTCAGCAGATGGAGAAAGGAGAGTTATGGACAGCAGTGGTGGAGAGGACTATGTCTTTCACCGCTCTGTGCAGTGTACAGCTCGTGTTGAAGTACCACAGGGAAGGAGAAAAGCAATGCAAGCAAAAGAGGACATCTCCATTGTAAACGATACGTCCTTTTGAAACATTTACACCAAATAAGGCATGCATTGCTCGGCTGCAAAGGAGCAAAAGATTATGTCACAGTTCACAGGGCGAATAAATGTCCTGGACACAGTAACGTGCACAAAAGAGTCAGAATGACTGCCAATCCGTTAGGAAACATTTCCTTATGAATGATTTACGCCCAGTATCAAAGAATACGGCTAATAACTCAATTGCTGGATAATTAGAGATGGAATTAAATTCCGTGCTCTCCCTGTCCATGGGGTCCAGGTTGCGGTGCGGAAAAAGTGCAGCAGGTCAGGCAGACTGTCCTTGTCCTTGAGTGTTTGGTGGGACAGTGTAGATGTATATTTACTCTGAATCTCAGCACCACCTCCAGCCACCAGCAGCTTCATGTTCACTGAAGAGATTGCGGCAGAGGGGGAGACAGAGAGAGAGTTAGAGAGATAGATATTTCTGGCGTACAGTAGAGATCAGATTTGATGTGTTCCAAAGAGTGGAATCCCACATCTGAATGAAACTTCTGATGAAAGAGGTAAAGAGAACAAGAGCGCGACGGAGAGGAGAGGAGACAGGGTGTGAGAAAAAAAAGGAGGAGAGAAAGTGCGTGGGATAAGGGGTAAGAGAGAAGTGAGAGGAAGGAGAAATTGCAAGACTGAAGGAAAATGTGGCAGTGAAAATGAAAGAGTAAAGGAGACAGCAGGATCGATAAATGAGGAGGGTGAAAAAGGCAATGAAAAACAAATTTGGAGGTAGAAAACATTTTGGAAATTTGGCATGGAGAAAGAGAAAATATTCCAGTGCTTCTGGTCGCAATCATTTTTCTTCCCTCAATCTTTAATTGCATGGCCCAAGCAGCTCACTAAATATCGCCCGGTTTGATCTTCCAGAATCTGCGAGGAGAAAGTGAAGACTGCAGATGCTGGAGATCAGAGCTGAATATGTGTTGCTGGAAAAGCGCATCAGGAAGAAGGGCTTATGCCCGAAACGTCGATTCTCCTGTTCCTTGGATGCTGCCTGACCTGCTGCGCTTTTCCAGCAACACATTTTCAGCTTCCAGAATCTGCGTCAAATTTCTCATCAAACTGGCCATCATATCACATCAAACACGCTGAAATTCTTGTGACAGTGTGAATTAAAGTATAAGATGTGGGTTTCTTGATTTGCAAGTGTTGAGAAAATGAAACATACCTTCACTGTCGATCGTTTCACCTGTTACCATAGTTTTCCAGAAATTGCCTCAATCAGATGGTGTTGATGGCGGATAAGGCTGTGCAGTATTTGTGAGTTTTGAGATGATTTGCAGCTCAGGTTGAGATTCTGGATGTAAGTTTGCTCGCTGAGCTGGAAGGTTCATTTTCAGACGTTTCGTCATCATGCTATGTAACACCTTCAGTGAGCCTCTGGACGAAACGCTGCTGGTGTTTCCTACTTTCTATTTATATTTCCGGGATTCCGTGGGTTGGTAATGTCATTCCCTGTTGTGAGCTATTTCCTATGGCGATTGCATATCATGTTCTTTTTCTTAGGTCTTGCTGAATGACATCTAATTCAATGTGTTTGTTGATTGAATTCCAGTTGGAATGCCATGCTTCTAGGCATTGTCGTGCATGTCTGTGTTTGGATTGTACTAGGATGGATGTGCTGTCACAGATGAGCCGGGAGGGCATCTAATGAGGATCGTCCGCATAGAGGTCTGTGGCACCTCCAATCGGAGCAAAAATGCAGGACGGCAACAGTGGGCTTTGTTTATCACACCAACGTCATTCCTTTCATTGCTCCGATCCTGTGAATGCAGTAAATTCAAAATCAATTTGGTTTTACTATCTTGGACATAATTAGTTCTTTGAGAGTTGCCCGACAGTTGAGAATCATTTGGAATCTCAATACTCGTTTCGGACGCAAGATATGGTGAAATGCTCGGAGGTGATCGCAGTTTAAAGAAATATTTACATTTCATGGATGTCAGTGAAATAATCTTTGATTATGTTGAGCAGTCAGTCCATCTGTTAAATAATTAAATGTAAAACGGATCTTATTGGTCTCCTGAAGAAGGGCTTATGCCCGAAACGTCGATTCTCCTGTTCCTTGGATGCTGCCTGACCTGCTGCGCTTTTCCAGCAACACATTTTCAGCTTATTGGTCTCAAGTCAATATTCAGTCTCTAAGAGTTCAGCAAAGTCTGCAATGCCCCACTGCAAAGACTGAAAAATATTTAGCATCTCAGTGCGTGCTTAACACATAGTCTGGGCGCAGCTGAATTTCCAAGTGTCAATCCACTGGACTGTCGACCTTGTGTTACAACCAATACTTAATTAATTGTGAGCCGTGCACAGGTTGCTTAGTGCTGTCTGCACAAACATCTGGTGTCCCAACAGTAAATAATGTATTGTTATCGGCAATACACACTTCTGTATGTTCAAATGTCAGTCATGTCACGCCATCAAAATTGCATTAATGTAGGCGAGACACAGTGCACAAGGCTCAGTGTCCACATATCAGCGGCACAACTCAGTAGGCATTGTTTTACTGTAGGTATTGTTATGGTAATGTCTGCCCACTGATCAGTGTCCAATTATCAACCATGCCATTCACTTGACGTTGTATTACTGGTGATGATACATACGTTACAAACATTTGAATGTCAAAATATCTATTCAACACCAAATTAGATATTGCATCATTGTCGAGAGTATGCCATTTGCACTCTGCTTAGTGTCCACACATCAGTTACTTCACACGATAGATATTGTATTATTGCGCACCACTCATTGCCTGTTAACTGCTGACTGTCCGAATATCAGTTAGCCCGCACTGCCAACATTACATGGTTGCACATTATGTCTCTTTGTGTGTCGGTATTAGTATATCTTTATGCATGTCAATGTCTGTATGATTGTGTGAGATAGTGTGTGAGTCGGTTGTTATGTACTTATGCGTCCTTGTGTATGTCTGAATATGTCAGGGATTGTGTGTCTGATTTTGTTTATGTGACTGTGAGTGTGCCTATGCATGTGAATGCGTGAGTGTGAGTCTGCGTATGATTGCATGAACATACCTGTGTGTGTGGGTGTGTTCACATTAGTCTGGATGCATGATACTCTGTGAAACTATGCGTGATTCTATGTATCCTAGAGTGTATTTCTATTTGTCTGAGAGTGCTACTGTGTCAGTGTAGGCGTGTATCGGTGTATGTGAGCATGCGTCTTTTTCAGTGTGTTTGCCTGAACGTATGTCTCTGTATGAGTGTGCATGCATGTGTGCCTGT
>NC_057727.1:2280177-2283923 GCF_004010195.1 Chiloscyllium plagiosum
GAAAAGCTTTGTTTTGTGAGCAGTACAGGCAGGTCATAGCAGACAGGCACATACAGATCCTAGGGTGCTGAGACAGAGTGAGGTATACAGGGTTGCAGCTGTACACGAGGGGCACAAAGCATGAAGTTAGAGAGGTCCGTTCATCAGTCTAATAACAGGGGGGAAGAAGCTGTTCCTGAACCTGCTGGTGCATGTGTTCCGGGTTCTGTACCGTCTGCCGGACGGAGGAGGTTGTAGGAGAGCATTCCCCGGGGGGGAGGGGTCTTTGATGACATCGGCAGCCTTTCCGCGGCAGTGAGCCGTGTAAGTGGAGCCCATGGATGGGAGGTTGGTGTCTATGACGGTCTGAGCTGTGCACACCACCTTCTGTAATTTCTCATGGACCTGGGCAGAGCCGTTGCTGTACCAGGCCGTTATGCACCCAGCTGGACTCTGCAGGAGGATTCAAACTCAGACACAGGAGGAGCAGGAGGAGGAGGAGGAGGAGGAGCAGGAAGAGGAGGAGGAGGAGGAGCAGGATGAGGTCAATGAACCCCTCGGACTAAGCCCTGCCATTTAACCTCAACTCCACTTCTCCCTCACCCTTTAACCCAAATTGAAAATCCTGTCTGTCTCCTGCTTAAGGCAACTCAAATGTCCTGGCATCTGTAGGCCTCAGGGGCAGTGGATTGCAGAGATAGCTCCTAACCCAGAGAGGACAGTGTTACTCAGTAAGACACAGTTCAGCATTGTCAGTGTGAGCCGAGTGTGACACTGAGAGGGAATGGAAGGAGCTCAGGGAGCGATACACGATCAGGAGGGAACTCAAACTTGCCAATCCTCCTGCTCTGATTCATTGCCTTGCTAGGAGTTGGCTGATTTACCTCCAGAACACATTGTTTAACAATGACGACTAAGCAGCTTAGCCCTTCTGACGAGTGTTTCCATGGTTACTGTCTGAGTCAGACATCAGTAGTGTGCAGCGCTGGGTGCTGAGTGTTGGCATGGCCTGTCCTCACCCAGCCACAGCCTCGCACTGAGACAATGATCAGCTGAGGCTGCATACACTGGTGAGTAAGTGTTGGCTGCACAGCACATGACTCAACTTTACCAGGAAACTATCTCATCGATGGAAACAGTTCACACTGAGGCTGCAGGCAACTTAAAAACACAGGAGAGAAAAACAGAGCTTTGCTCTGTATCTAACCCCATGCTGTCCCTGTCCTGGGAAGTGTTTGGTGGGGGACAGTGTAGAGGGAGCTTTACTCTGTATCTAACCCCATGCTGTCCCTGTCCCTGGGAGTGTTTGATGGGGGACACTGTACAGAGAGCTTTACTCTATATCTAACCCTGTGCTATCCCTGTCCTGAGAGTGTTTGATGGGGGACAGTGTAGAGGGAGCTTTATTCTGTATCTAACCCCGTGCTGTCCCTGCTGTGGGAGTGTTTGATGGGGGACAGTGTAGAGAAAGCTTTACTGCCCCGTGCTGTCCCTGTCCTGGGAGTGTTTGAAGGGGGACAGTGTAGAGGAAGCTAGAGGAAGCTTTACTCTAACTAACCCCATGCTGTCCTTGTCCCTGGGAGTGTTTGATGGGGGAAAGTGTAGAGGGAGCTTTACTCTGTATCTAACCCTGTGCTGTCCCTGTCCCTGGGAGTGTTTGATGGGGGACAGTGTAGAGGGAGCTTTACTCTAACTAACCCCATGCTGTCCCTGTCCCTGGGAGTGTTTGATGGGGGACAGTGTAGAGGGAGCTTTATGGCCTTGGTAAAATTGGTGTTTCTAACCTGATGCTTTATTTTGCTGGTTTCTGTGCAGGCTTGTTTTATCTTCTCTCTCGCCAAGTACACGCCATTGACCTACAACAAAGTCTACAAGTTCCCTGACTGGGCGGAAGGGTTGGGTTGGATGTTGGCCCTCTCCTCCATGATATGCATCCCTCTGGTGGTGGTTGTCAAGATTATTCAGTCAGATGGGCCAATAATTGAGGTAAGGCAATGATGGAGGCTGGATGTACAGGCCCCAGACTGGGTCACTGGTGTTCCCACCTGGTCATTGGGTTTGAGTGGACTCTGTCTCACAGCAAAGGACCATTCAGCCCATTGCTCTGTGATAGTGTTCATTCTCAGTCCGAGGTGTGTCTGACTCCAAGTAACTGTTCCAATTCTGTAGAGCTGCAGTTGGATCCCAACTGGAAAGCCACTTTGTCCCATAGGTTTCACACATCAGGAATATTTGGAGGTGTTGTGGTGGGGGAGCGGGGGTTTGGAGATGAGTGTCAGAAACAAGCAGGGAACTGCCTGAGACCCTGCGATACGATCCTGACCCTTTGAGCCAGGGGATTGTCTTGGCTTCTCCCCATGAATCCAATCACATCCCTCACTCGTGGGCGATACCTTCACACAGACAGGATGGGGGTGGGGGGGCAGAATGTGGAGGTGGGTGGTAATCTGGGGGAATTCCCTCTCGTCCCCGAATGCTTGGATCAATAAAACAACTCTGAAACCGGGATTGATAGATCTGAGGGGGTTTGCCAGGGGGAGATGTGGGGAGATTGTTTCCCCGTGTGGGAGAGTCTAGGACCAGAGGGTATCATTTCAGAGTAAGGGGTTGCCCATTGACGACAGAGATGCGGAGGAATTTCTCCCCTCTGAGGGGAGTGAATCTGGAATTCTTTCCCACAGAGGGCTGTCAGGGGCTGGGTCATTCAGGATACTCAAGGCTGAGGCAGACGAATTGTTTATCAGGAAAGGGAATCAGGGATTGCCAGGGAAAGATAGGAAAGTGGAAGATAGACAGATTGGCCACGATCTGACTGAATGGTGGAGCTCAATGGGCTGAACGGCCTCATCCTCCTCCACCTGAGGGATTGCTTTCCGGGTCGTGGGTGAGGGTTTGGAGCTGAGATGCGGGTGGGCTAACCCAGTGACTGAGTCGGCTGGAGGGGCCGGTTTTTTTGTTGTTGTCGCCAAGTCTAACCACTGCCCCCACCCTGTCTCCTCTCTGCTTCCCCTCCCCACCCTCACAGCGGATTAAGATGCTGACTGCACCAAAGGGAGAAGGAAGGAAACCAAAAGACGTAGCGTTGGATGCTGAGGCCACAGTTCCACTCAGTCCCAATGGGCTTGCAGGAAGTGATGTTGGGAAGCCCACTCAGATAATTATAGAAACTGCGATGTAAGCTCTCTATGAGAGACTCAAATTGTGCTTTTTTTTTGATGTGAACTCCAGCCTTTTCAGGACCATATAACCCCATTCACCTAAAGTAGTGCTTACTCTAGACTTTTGTCTGAACTGAATGGTTAATCCCTCCAGAGAACGCAGTAAATACAACTATAGAAATGACTAACCTCTCTAACTTGGTCAAGCAATCACTCGCAAATATTCCAAATGTTGGTCACTCCAATCTGAAGGCTTAGTTTTGCTTCCTAACCCCTTTGGGGAAAGACTCTGGATGCATTTCCAACATTAAGGTGATCCACTGGAGTTTATTTGTTTATTTGTTTATTTTTTTGCCCAGTTGCCTCCTTTCCTCACCCTCCATCACTCTTCGATATGGTTTTCTGATTTGTAAACCACCTCCCCCCCCCCCGAGCACACACACCCCATCCCATGAAAGTTGGAGCCAGTCTCGGGAGCTCCCTGGTTGGATTTGACAGTGTGATCAGGAGGTTATACATGGAGCAGAATTATTGGAATTCCGATTTCATTCTTTTCCCTTCCCTCACCTCCCCCACCCCCCCCCCCCCCCCCCCCCCCCCCCACCACCC
>NC_057727.1:2283983-2288395 GCF_004010195.1 Chiloscyllium plagiosum
TCTCCACCACTCCTCCCCCCCGCCTCCCCCCCTCACATGCCCCAACACCCTCACCCCCTCCTCTCTCTCTCTCCCTGTGGTCAAGGTGAGAGAGTCAATCCCACAATGCACTGGACCAAACCATAGTGGACTGGGGGTATTTATTTGCAGCTGTTTTGTGAGTAACTTGCAGTTGATAGATTTACAAGAAGCTTAAAACAAAATGTTGCACAATGTTTGAAGTTCTTTTGTGTGTGCGCGTGTGTGTGTGTGTGTGTGTGTGTGTGGTAAAAGGAATAATTTGACATTGTACCTGTGGCTTTTTTTTTAAAACTACACTCATTGTGTATAGAACAATGCTGATGCTTTCAGTATCAATGTTGTAGTGAATCTAATGAAAACGTTCTAACCCTTGTTCTTTTTCCGTAAGGAGCCTATTTCTGATCTGTAATCGCCCTTTTAACGACTTTCGGATTCTGTTGTTTGTGTTAGACATGCACTGCGTCCATGGCTGTGTTGTACAAGTCAGTCCGGATTGCACAGAGTCCTGTACCCACCCCCCACCCCATCTCTCTCTCTCTCTCGCACTGCATTTATTGTAACAACAGTTTAGTACAACTTAAGAAGTGGCCCCCTTCCTTTTGAACCATCAACCTGTTTTTAAAACATGTTTTAAAAGAAAATAGCTATTCAGTTTTGGTTTTCAACCCTGTGTGTGTGTCTGTGTCTGTGTCTGTGTGTGTGTGTCTGTGTGTGTGTGTGTGTGTGTATATAGAGGAGGTCATGGGTCAGCGCTGACCAAATGCTTCCTCCTTAACCCTGGCTTAAAATTAACCAAACAATTCACAGCCCCTCACTCAACCCCACTGCATGCATCTCCAGACAGAAGCGGGTAGTGGAAAGGAAGTCATTTAGAGAATGGGGGACATATTTTCTCTCCTGGAGATTACGTTGTATCAAGAATTGCGTGGATCAGTTCTGCCTCTTGCACACTCTCAGTAGGGGATCTGGGAGGGGACACACCCACATTCCTGGAAGGGCACCTGTTTTGGAAGCAGTTTTTATCTCCTGAGCGGGAAATCCAATGTGAGACACCCTCAGATTCTGCCTCACAAAACTTCCAGAACCTTCCCTCGCTCTCAAGTTCACAGTTGCCAGTCAAACACCTTTTGCCAGCCTGTGGGGGAAAAAAATCCCAGGAGGGTACGGACTGACCCAGGCGAAAGCTAACACACACCCCCTTCCCTTCCCCCTCCCACCATCTTGTGAAACCGTCGTTAGAGCCGCACCAGGCCTCCATGTGACTCTAGTCCGTGTGGGGGGACTGCCCCCTGAAGCCTTTTGTGTGTTCAAGATGGCGGCCTAGTACCTGCTTCCTCTCCTCCCCCTTCCCCCCCCTTCTCCCCCAAGCTGAGGGTTGGTGATAAAATAGAATTCCCACCGGGTCACCCCCCCCAACCCGGTCAACGAATTAAAGATGTGGCTCCTCCAGCTCCTTGATGGAACCAGGAGCAGAAGTAAGCCATTCGGCCCTATCAAGCCTAGAATGTTAGCCCCAAGACCCAGAGAACCCGACTCCTAAGCAAATCTGGACACCCCCCCCCCACCCAACACATACACATAGTCATGATTCATCTTCTCTCTCTTCACTGGAATGAAGGTTTGTGCACCAGGGTCAGTGAAGATCGTGTGGCCTGGGCTGGGGGGTATGTTGTTGGAACCAGGAGTATTTCTGGCTGGTGTATTGATCATGAGGGGGGGGGAATGACCCCCACTTATTTTCAGGATTGTCGTTAGTGATGTTTTCATCTTCAGTGCGGCTGGGGTTTAGCTGCTTCACAGCTCCACGTTTTCCATTCTGCCCAGGCCTGGTAATAATGAGAGCTGCATTGTGTGGGGCTGTAGCTATTTCTGTGTAAGGTCAGTCAGCGTTGGCAGCTGTAACACTGAGATAATGGTGAGTCAGGGACTCTGGGCACCAGCTCGTTATTATTGACTGTGTCAAAGTGACAGGTGAATGATTAAACCAACAGGCATCTGTACTCCACTGAGAGGGAGAGTTTGCAGAAAGGCTGCTTTGACAACAGAATGACATGTTCCTTTATTTCCTTCCCACAGTTTTGTTGAGGGAAGGTTTTAAAATGGTGGGAGAGGAAGGTGGGTTTGACGGGAGGGAGCGATCATATGGAAATCATTCCAGGCTGAGTAGGTGAGCCCAGTGATCCCAGTGAGAGCGGGTTATGAGGGATCCGGCCTCTAACCTGATACCCACCTGTGATCCTGGGGTGGGGGGGGGGTTGGACGGTCAGAAGTTCCCATCCTGCCCCAGCCTCTCACACTATCCCAAAATCACCTCCAGAAGGTGCCACCATGTCCACTGAGTGCAGAGACAGTTAGGCTGGACTCGCACAACATTGAACAAAGAAACAAGCAAGAATCCCAATATTGGTTTTGACCTGGGTTACTGTTTCTTTTCGATTGTTTTGTTTTTAAAAAATGCATTGCTTTCAGACACCGAGAGCAAGCTTTCTAAGTATCCAAAATACTGACCCTGTCAGGGGACGGCACGCTGTGAAATAGCCTGGTCAGTTTAACGGGGGGCCTGGGATCCTGGGGCGGTGGAAGGTCTGCGCCTTTCTTTTTGCCAGATAATGGCTTTCTCAGCCCTTGGCATGGGTGGGTGGTGCGCACACACACGCGCACACACGCGCACACACACACACACACACACCACACACACACACAGAAAGGGGGCAGCCAGATGGTACACAGTATGCTAGGCAAACTGCACTGACTTCAGCACCACCACCCTTACCCCAACCTCAACAGGAAAGCCGGGCAGTGTGTAGGCCCAGTGTGGCACACTGAACCGTTCAGTGTTATCAATAATTTGGCTGCTTTATGTTTTACGGTAATATACTAGTATTTTAACAGAAGCCTCATCACTTTCTGATGCCGCGATCTTTTTAAGTTTTTTTTTATGATTAGTTTTGGCGTACTGACTGAAATATCCTGACTGAATGTTAGGCATGGGAATCTCAAACCAAAAGATGGAAACCGTTGACTGATTTGCTCCACCTGTAAATATGGCCAGCCCACAACTTACTCTCACATTTCATCATCACTCTGGCTTTTAGTTTTTTTTATGTCAAAAACTACACATCATGAACATAGATATTAAAACTACACTTTGAATAGTGAATAAGCTTTTAAAAAAATGTGTATTTTTTTTATTTTTAAAAACGTTAAGGAGTACGTCTCCGAATTTGACATGTACAAGCTGGTAAGTTTGTCGATTTGTTTTGATGTAGTTGGCAGGAAACTTTCACCCGGTGATCGCCCAACCATTTGGGCCTGACCTGACAGTGATACACAGGGGAGGGAGGGAGAGAGATAGGGATTGTCTTCTCTCGCACCCCAAAGCCCAGGCCTTGGCAATGTCAACCCTCCAGGATTGGCCTGGAGACTCTGGCAATCAATGACCACGAGTTCCTCAGAGAAAAATCACAAGGACCTTCAAAAAATGATTGTGCTTAGTTTAACGTTTTCTTCAACGGTTTTTCTTCCTCCCCCCTCCCCCACCCCCCGCAACACCAGATTGAAAGATAAATATTGAACATGAGGAAACGAAGCCAACAGTTGAACATTGTCCAGCTGGGTAATGAGTTCTGTTTGCTTCCCAATTGGCTTCCCAGAATGGACAAGTCAGCTGACCAAAAGGCTGGGGCGTGGGGCAAGTCATGTGACAAAGCCTTCAGGAATGGAACCAACCAAAGTTGGCACCCCTAAAGCCCACTCAGGTTCAAGGTATCTGACTTTCACCCTTCCCTTTCTGAATATTATTCTTTCCTGTCCTCCACCTTCTCTTTCTCTTTCCCCTTCACACTCTTTCCCCCCCCCCCCCCGTTTAATGCGGAAGATGAATTTGTAATGAGTGTATTTGAGGAAGGAGGGGGAAGCACTGTTGGGGTCACCCCTCATGTGGTTCACGGGTCAAGGGTCAGTAATCCCTGTCAATTCCTTTCTTGAACATTTGTGCTCTTGTGGAACGCACTTAAACGTTCCATTTTTAGCTGTTTGCATTTTTTTTAGAAGGAAAAAAAGATATAAAAGATATGTATTTATATTATACCGTGTACCCACTTGTCCTGTGCTTTCTTAGGTGATGGTTCCAGAATTGTATTAGAAATCTTGATCTTGTACTGTGTGGAAAAATAAAAAAAAAGTTTAAAAAAAATAAATGTTTACAGTATTCACTGAACACTCTGTCCCTGCTTTGTTTTCTGTTTGGGGAATTTCCTCAGATGGTTTTCAGAGAGTCACGCAGAACCGACTCCCACAGCGACCTAGTCTACACCTCCCCCCACCCTGCCCCCTGTAAAAAAGCCATCCCATATTCCCAATTCCTTCGTCTTCGCCGCATCTGCTCCCAG
>NC_057727.1:2289040-2293329 GCF_004010195.1 Chiloscyllium plagiosum
CCTCTCCGCCCCCACCCCCTCTCCGGCCTATCACCCTCACCTTAACCTCCTTCCACCTATCGCATTCCCAACACCACTCTCCCAAGTCCCTCCTCCCTACCTTTTATCTTAGCCTGCTGGACATACTTTCCTCATTCCTGAAGAAGGGCTTATGCCTGAAACGCCGATTCTCCTACTTGGATGCTGCCTGACCTGCTGCGCTTTTCCAGCAACACATTTTCAGCATGGGATCTAATATCATGCACAGGCTGGGACACAGTCTACACTTCAGGGAGCGATGCACTGACCGAGCATCAGCGCTGAGGGAGTGCCACGCTGTCAGAAAGTCAGTACTGAGGAAGTGGGCACTGTCGGAGGGTCAGTACTGAGGGAGTGCTGCACTGTCGGGGGGGGGGGGGGTCAGTGGAGTGCCGCACTGTTGGAGGGTCAGTACTGAGGGAGCGTTGCACTGTCGGGGGGGGGGGGGTCAGTGCTGAGGGAGTGCCGCACTGTCGGAGAGTCAGAGAGTCATCTAACATGGAAACCAACCTTTTGGCCCAACCAGTCCATGCTGACCGTAATCCCAAACTAATCTAGTCCAACCTGCCTGCTCCTGGTTCATATCCTTCCAAACCTTTCCTACTTACTCAGAGAGTAGTAAGGGTATGGAATGTTTTGCCTGCAACGGTAGTAGATTCACCAAGTTTAAATGCTTTAAGTCGTCATTGGACAGGCATATGGACATAGATGGAATAGTGTAGGTGGGATGGGCTTCAGATTGGTATGACAGGGCAGCACAACATCGAGGGCCGAAGGGCCTGTACTGCGCTGTAATGTTCTATATTCTATGTACTTAGCTAAATATAATTGAAATGTTGTAACTGTCCCCATATTCATTACTTCCTCAGAAAGTTCATTCCACACGTGAAAACCCTCTGTCTAAATAAAATTGCCCCTCCTGTCTTTTTAAAATCTCTCTCCTCTCACCTTTAAAATGTGCCTCCCTAGTCTTGAAATCCCCTACGCTAGGGAAAAGACAACTACTGTTAACTCTGTCTACGCCCCTCATGATTTTGTAAACATCTATCATCTCGCCTCTGAACCTCCTACGTTCCAGCGAGAAAGCTGGTCCAGCCTTTCTTTATAACTCAAACCTTTCACACCTGGCAACATCCTGGGAAATCGCTTCTGCAGCTTAATAACGTCCTTCCTATCCCAGTGTGACCAGAACTGCACACAGTATTCCAGGAGAGACTCCATCAACGTTCTGTACAACCTGAACATGACCATCCCAACTCCTATACTCTGGCCAATGAAGGCAAGCATGCTAAACACCATTTTAACCACCTGTGACGCAAACTTCAAAGAATTCTGTGCCTGCACCCCTCGGTCGGTCTGTTCCAAGGCCCTACCATTAATTGTATATTCATGTGTTTATCTACAAGTCCCTTAAATGCCCCTATCGTATCTGCCTCCACCCCCACCACCACCATGTTCCCAAGGGGAACTCTCAGGTCTCGAAGGTATTTCGTTTGTCTTCTATTTGTTTACTGAGAGGAAGTCTTCGTGAATGCAGGTCAGCCTCCATTGCAGACTCCCACCGCCACTTGCCAAAACAAATCATTTCTGAAGGTGCAATGTGGCAGTACAGGCTCGATGGGCCGAAGGGCGTCTCCTGTACTTCCTGATTCTACAAAATTCAGAGGTTTCTGTTTTGCCGAAAGCTTTATGCTGGGATATTACCATTACACAAGCAGGCCATTCGCTCCATCATGTCAGCACCTGTTCTATTACCCTCAAGAAGCGATGATGTTGTGCTATTGTCTCTAAACTATGAATCTAGTGCCCCAGGTAGTTTCCTGGGGACCTGAATTTGAATCCTGTCATGGCAAATGGTGGAGATTGAATTCAATTGAAAAATATCTGGAATTAAGAGTCTAATGATAATCATGCATCAATTATCAGGAAAAACCCATCTGGGTCACCGATGTCTTTTTGGGAAGGAAACTGCCATCCTTACCCGGTCTGGTCTACATGTGACTCCAGACCCACGGGTTAACTCTTAATCTGCCCTCTGGGTGATTTCTGCAATGGGAAACTGGAGATGATCCAAGCTCTCTGAGTATTCAATGCCCAGGAATCTGTGTTAGAGTCCTTGATATCCCTTTATAGTTACTCAAAGGATGTGGGCCTCACTAACTGGGTCCAGTATTTATTACCTGTCCCTAGTTGCCCCTTGAGAAGGTGGGGGTGAGCTGCTGCAGTCCACTTGCTGTTGGTAGACCCACAATGCCCTTGGGGAGGGAAATACCCTGAAGTGAGGTGATAGCTGAGTGGTACGATTGGAAATCCGGAGACCCAGCTAATGTTCTGGAAGCACAGTAGAGGGTGGTCTTGACTTGAATTTTAAAAAATCTGGAATTAAGAATCTACTGATGACCATGAATCCATGACCAATTGTTGGATTAGACCCATCTGGGTCACTAATGCCCTTTAGAACATAGAAGTTTACAGCGCAGTACAAGCCCTTCGGCCCTCGATGTTTCACAGACCTGTGGAACCAATCTGAAGCCCGTCTAACCTACACTATTCCATTCTCGTCCATACGCCTATCCAATGACCATTCAAATGCCCTTAAAGTTGGTGAGTCCACTACTGTTGTAGGCAGTGCGTTCCACGCCTCTACTACTCTCATCTGTCCTATATCTATCACTCCTCAATTTAAAGTTATGTCCCCTTGTGTTAGTCATCACCATCCAAGGAAAAAGCTCTCCCTGTCCACCCTATCCAATCCTCTGATTATCTGATATGTCCCAATTAAGTCACCTCTCAACCTTCTCTCTGACGAAAACAGCCTCAAGTCCCTCAGCCTTTCCTTGCAGGACCTTCCCTCCATACCAGGCAAGATCCTAGTAAATCTCCTCTGAACCTTTCCAAAGCTTCCACATCCTTCCTATAATGTGACCAGAACTGTACACAATACTCCAGGTGAGGTCACACCAGAGTTTTGTACAGCTGCAGCATAACCTCATGGCTCCAAAACCCGATCCCTCTACCAATAAAAGCTAACACATCGTACGCCTTCTTAACAACCCTGTCAACCTGGGTGGTTTAGAGGTTGAGAAGAGAAGGATAACAATTGAAGGAGCCCACCAGATCATGACACGAAAATCAGCTGTGGATCAGCGCCCGCACCCTGTCCAGGTGAGCTTCCATCATTGTAAAGACAAGCAGAGGCTCATGGAAGACCTGGCGGCCAGGGGAAGGATCCGAGGGCATGCTATCTCAAGGCCTCCCGGAGGCAGTGGTCCGGAAAAGGAACTCCTACGATGGCGTCCTGAGGAGATTGAGAGAACTTGGGATCCAGTATTCTCGAAGATATCCAGCCGTGCTGCTGATCAATCCTAATGGATCATACATTTGACTGGCCAGAGAAAGGAAAGAACTTTGTGGACACATTGACTGAAGTCAACGGCTGAATAGACGTAGGGGACAGAGCAGTTCAGGTTTGTTCTTCTTCAAGAAGGATTTGGTGGAGTTTCCTTTCTGGTAATAAGTTGTGTTAAATGATGTCCGGGATGGAGAGAGTATTAATCTTTAATTTTTAACTTATGTTAAGGGATGGGTTGCATATTTATTTTTAGTTAATTGTCTACAGTGCTAACCTTGCTCTTGGCTGTTTTATTTCTTTACTGGGTGGTCAGTGTATGTGGTGCGACCATAGCTGGTTGGAGTTGACAGGGTGGTTGGAATGGTTAGTAGGGCTGTGGGACGTGTAAGTACCCCCTTTGAATGGGGGGTAAATTCCTCCAATCAGTGCCTTTGGTGATTTTTTTTGTTTTTTCTGGTTTTGCTGTACATAGTTTTTCTAAGTGTTGGAGATTTGTTGGCTGTAGTTATTTTAGTCTGTGTAGTTTTTGGGTTTTGTGGATGCTTTTGCATTAAAGCTCAGGGATCTGTGGTTCGGGTTCCTCCTCTCTGGAGTCCAGATGGTGCTACAGAAGGGTTTGGCTAAGGATGTGTTTAGAACATAGAACATAGAACATTACAGCGCAGTACAGGCACTTCGGCCCTCAATGTTGCGCTGACCTGTCATACCAATCTGAAGCCCATCTAACCTACACTATTCCGTGTACGTTCATATGCTTGTCCAGTGACGACTTAAATGTACTTAAAGTTGGCGAATCTACTACCGTTGCAGGCAAAACATTCCATACCCTTACTACTCTCTGAGTAAAGAAACTACCTCTGACATCTGTCCTATATTTATCACCCCTCAATTTAAAGCTATGCCCCCTCATGCTCACTGT
>NC_057727.1:2293668-2298128 GCF_004010195.1 Chiloscyllium plagiosum
CCCTCATCCAGGTCGTTTATAAAAATGACGAACAGCAGTGGACCCAACACCGACCCTTGTGGTACCCCACTAGTAACTGGACTCCAGGATGAACATTTCCCATCAACCACCACCCTCTGTCTTCTTTCAGCAAGCCAATTACTGATCCAAACTGTTATGTCACCCACAATCCCATTCCTCTGTATTTTGTACAATAGTTTAAGTGGTGCATCTGGAATATTAAGGGGAGTCATTCACCTGTCAAAAGGAAGAAGGTACTTTCTAACCTTAAGAGGGAGAGGGTGGAGGTTGCCTTATTACAAGAAACACACCTGGATGATGCAGAGCATTTTAAGCTACAACAGAATGGGTATGACTGGGTTTAATTTTCATCTTTCAATACGAGGAGTAGAGGGGTGGCCATTTTAGTTAGAAAGAACCTCCCATTTAAGTTATTAGAGTGTATTAGAGACACACACAGGAGATTTGTAATTCTTAAAGCTTTGATACATGGGGAAGAATATGGGATCTTAAATGTTTACTGTCCCCCGGCTCACCCCCTTCAATTCTTGACAGATGCTCTTTCTAGACTGGTTAATCTTGCATCTCAACATATCATCGTAGGTGGGGATTTCAATTGTCTCATAGAGCCTACGGTAGACAGATTGCCCAAAGAACCGCTGATATCTTCTTTATGATCTAACCAATTAAGGGATTTGTGAGCTGATTTAGGGTTGGTAGATGTTGGGAGGCACCTTTACCAAACTGACAGGGACCTCACCTTCTTTTCGAACCCACATAAATGCCGTACCAGGATTGATCTTTTTCTGACCCCCGCAGCACATCTGGGCTCAGTGGCATCATTTGACAATTGGCAATATCACTATTTCTCATCACGCCCCAGTGTATTTAATGGTTAAAAGTAAGGATACAGTGGTAGGCTCGAGGCACTGGTGACTGGACCCCTTCATCCTGAAGGGTAGCAAGTTTATTGAATTATTTTCTACTGAGTTCAGAGCTTTCTTAGATCTTAATTCAGGCTCAGCCAGTAACCCATCCATTCTTTGGGAAACAGCTAAAGCTGATGCTAGAGGGTTGATTATCTCCTGTTCAGCCAATAAGAAGTGACAGACGGGTGAGCAGCAATGCTTGCTCGAGACGCATCTGAAAGTAGCTGAAAAGGCAAACTATGACTGGCCCTCACTGGTTAAACTGCAGAGGATCACGGCGCTTCAGTCTATGCAGAACTCCATGCTCACACGGACAGCCAAGAGGGAGCTTACATCTGCAAGTTAAAGGCTGTTTGAACATGGGGATAAGCCGGGCAAGTATCTAGCGCAACCAGCTAGGAAAAGGAGTGCCCACCCAAGTCATTACCTCGATCAGGGAGGACACTGGAAATTTAACCCACGATTCTAAAAGAATCAATGCAGCATCCCGGAAATTTTACACTGAACTATATCAGTCTGAAAGCCAAGAGAGTGGGCTGGTTCGGACAGAAGGAAAGCATGCTGTATGCCTTCTTGACCACTCTACTGACCTGTGTTGCCACCTTCAGGGAACAGTGGACCTGAACACCCAGATCTCTCTGAATAGTTCTCTCTTGAATTGGATCTTCCAAAATGCATCACCTCGCATTTACCTGGATTGAACTCTATCTGCCATTTCACTGCCCAACTCTCCAATCCATCTATAATCTGCTGTATTCTCTGACAGTCCCCTTCACTATCTGCTACTCAACCAATCTTAGTGTCATCTGCAAACTTGCTAATGAGGTAACCTCCACCTTCCTCCAGATCATTTCTGTATATCACAAACAACAGTGGCCCCAGCACAGATCCCTGTGGGACACCACTGGGCACAGGGCTCCAATTTGAGAAGCTCCCTTCCACTCCTACTCTCTGTCTCCTGCTGCCCAGCCAGTTCTCTATCCATCTCGCTAGAACACCCTGGACCCCATGCAACTTCACCTTCTCCATCAGCCTACCATGGGAAACCTTATCAAATGCCTTACTAAAGTCCATGTATATGACATCTACATCCCTTCCCTCATCAAACAACTTTGTCACCTCTCCAAAGAATTCTATTGGGTTTGTAAGGCATGCCCTTCCCTGCACAAAATCATGCTGCCCATTATTGCTAAGCCCATTTTCTTTCAAGTGGGTATATATCCTATCCCTCAGTATCTTCTCCAGCAGCTTCCCTACTACTGACGTCAGGCTCACCGGTCTGTAATTACCCGAATTATCCTTGCTACCCTTCTTAAACAAGGGGACAACATTAGCAATTCTCCAGTCCTCCAGGACCTCACCCTTGTTCAAGGATGCTGCAAAGATATCTGTTAAGGCCCCAGCTATTTCCTCTCTCGCTTCCCTTAGCAACCTGGGATAGATCCTGCCCAGACCTGGGGACTTGTCCACCTTAATGCCTTTTGGAATACCCAACACTTGCTCCTTTGCCAACTTGACCTAGAGCAATCAAAGATCTATCCCTAACCTCAACACCCACCACGTCCCTCTCCTCGGTGAATACTGATGCAAAGTGCTTGTTAAGAATCTCACCCATTTTCTCTGACTCCATGAATAACTTTCCTCTTTTGTCCTTGAGTGGGCCAACCCTTTCTCTAGTTACCCTCTTGCTCCTTATATATGAAAAAAATGCGTTGGGATTTTCCTTAACCCTGCTCGCTAAGGATACCTTATGACACCTTTTAGCCCTCTTAATTCCTCATTTCATTCCCGATACTCTTCCAAAGCTTCATCTGTCTTCAGTTGCCTAAACCTTGTGTATGTTTCCTTTTCCCTCTTAGCTAGTCTCACAATTTCAACCATCATCCATGGTTCCCTAATCTTACCATTTCTATCCCTCATTTTCAGTGGGACATGTCTCTCCTGAACTCTAATCGACATCTCTTTAAAAGCCTCCCACGTATCGAATGTGGATTTACCTTCAAACAGCTGTTCCCAATCCATATTCCCAGGTCCTGCCGAATTTTGCAATAGTTGGCCTTTCCCCAATTTAGCATTCTTCCTTTAGGACCACTCTCGTCTTTATCCATGAGGATCCTAAAGCTTATGGAATTGTGATCACTGTTCCCAAAGTAATCCCTTACTGAAACTTCACCCACCTGGCCGGGCTCATTCCCCAACACCAGGCCCCTGCCCAAGTTGGACTATTTAAAAACTGCTCTAGAAACCCCTCCTGGATGCTCCTTAATCTCACGCTCTCTGTTGGGCGGCCTGTAATACTTTGTTACCGCACCCTTCCCATTTCTCTGCCCATATTGCCTCACTGCTTGAGTCCTCCATAGTACCCTCCTTCAGCACGACTGTGATATCCTCTCTGACCAGTAATGTAACTCCTCCAGCCCTTTTACCTCCTTCTCTATCCCGCCTGAAGCATCAATATCCAGGCCAATCATGCCCTGCCCTTAACCATGTCTCAGTAATAGCAATAACATCATACTCCCTGGTGCTAATCCAAGCCCTAAGTTCATCTGCCTTACCTAGTACACTTCTCACATTAAAACAAATGCACCTCAGACAGAAGGGTGTGTCTCTTTGTGTCCATCATCTGCTCCCTGCCTCCTCTTCCCCTTAGTCACACTGACTTCATGATCTAGTTCCTTACAGGCTTTAGTTGCTACCTCTTTCCTGTCCACTAACCGCCTCATTTGGTTGCCATCCCCCTGCCACTTTAGTTTAAACCCTCCCCAACAGCGTTAGCAGAAGACCCCCCCCCCCCCCCCAAGGACATTGGATCCAGTCTGGCCCAGGTGTAGATCATCCAATTTGTAATAATCCCACCTCCCCCAGAACCAATCCCAATGTCCCAAAAATCTGAACCCCTCCCTCCTGCACCACCTCTCAAACCACGCATTAATCCAGAATATTCTATCATTCCGACTCTGGCTGGCACAGGGCACTGGTAGCAATCCTGAGATTACTACCTCTGAGGTCCTACTTTTTAATTTGGCTCCTAACTGAAGGAACAGCGATGTATTTTGAAGTCGGGATGGTGTGTGGCTTGGAGGGGAACTTGCAGGGGGTGGTGTTCCCGTGTATCTGCTGCCCTTGTCCTTCTAGATGGAAGTGGTTGTGGGTTTGGAAGGTGCTGTCTGAGGATCTTTGGTGAATTTCTGCAGTGCATCTTGTAGATAGTACACACTGCTGCTACTGAGCATCTCTTAGGGTTAACATGCAGGCTCAGTTGGCAGGAGACAGTGAGGACTGCAGATGCTGGAGATCAGAGTCGAGAGTGTGGTGCCGGAAAAGCACAGCCGGGCAGGCAGCATCTGAGAAGCAGGAGGGTCAACATTTCAGGCATAAACCCTTCATCAGGAATGTGGGAGTGATGGTTGGATGGGGTGGAGGAAAAGGGGCTGAGAGATAAATAGAAGAGTGGGGCTGGAGGGGGGAGGTATCTGGTAAGGTGATAGGTTGGAGGGGAGGGTGGAGTGGATGGATGGGAAGGAAGATAGA
>NC_057727.1:2298202-2298762 GCF_004010195.1 Chiloscyllium plagiosum
TCAGTTATCTTCCCCCCCCCAGTATGACCCCCACAGTCCCATTTATCTCTCAGCTCCACCCCCCTCCTAAAATTCCTGAAGAAGAGGTTATGCACAAAATACCAATTCTCCTGCTCCTCAGATGCCACCTGACCTGCTGTGCAGATTCAGTGGTCGTTCAGAAGGCAAATGCAACATTGGCATTAATTTCAAAAGAACCAGGGATACAAGAGCAGGAACGAGTGGGAAGCCTTCACAAATGAGATAATGAGAGTCCAGAGACAGAAAAATTCCTGTCAGGGTGAAAGGGAAGGTTGGTAGGTATAGGGAATGCTGGATGACTAGAGAAATAGAGGGTTTGGTTAAGAAAAAGAAGGAAGCATATGTCAGGTATAGATAGCAGAGATCGAGTGAATCCTTAGAAGAGTATAAAGGCAGTCGGAGTATACTTAAGAGGGAAATCAGGAGGGCAAAAAGGGGACATGAGATAGCTTTGGCAAATAGGGTTAAGGAGAATCCAAAGGGTTTTTACAAATACATTAAGGACAAAAGGGTAACTAGGGAGAGAATAGACTCTGCAG
>NC_057727.1:2300525-2330380 GCF_004010195.1 Chiloscyllium plagiosum
TAATCTACACTATTCCATTTTCATTCATATGTTTATCCAAAGACCATTTAAATGCCCTTAAAGCTGGCAAATCTACTACTGTTGCAGGCAGGGCATTCCATAACCTTACTACTCTCTGAGTAAAGAACCTACCTCTGACATCTGTCCTATATCTATCACTCCTCAATTTAAAGCTATGCCCCCTCATGCTCGCCATCACCATCCGAGGAAAAGGACTCTCCCTGTCCACCCTATCTAACCCTCTGATTATCTGAAATGTCTCAATTAAGTCACCTCTCAACCTTTTTCTCTCTAATGAAAGCAGCCTCACATCCCTCAGCCTTTCCTCGTAAGACCTCCCCTCCATACCAGTCAACATCCTGGTAAATTTCCTCTGAACCCTTTCCAAAGCTTCCACATCCTCCCTATAATGTGGTGACCAGAACTGTACACAATACTCCAAGTGCGGCCGCACCAGAGTTTTGTACAGCTGCAGCATGATCTCATGGCTCCGAAACTCAATCCATCTACCAATAAAAACTAACACACCGTATGCCTTCTTAACAATCCTATCAATCTGGGTGACAACTTTCAGGGGTTTATGTACATGGACATCAAGATCTCTCTGCTCATCTACACTACCAAGAATCTTACCATGAGCACAGTACTCTTTCTTCCTGTTGCTCCTTCCGAAGTGAATCACCTCACACTTTTCTGCATTAAACTCCATTTGCCACCTCTCAGCCCAGCCCTGCCCCTTATCTACATCCTTCTGTAACCTGAAAAATCCTTCGGCACTACCCAGAACTCCACCAACCTTAGTGTCTTCCGCAAATTTACTAACCCATCCTTCTATGTCCTCTTCCAGGTCATTTATTAAAATGACAAACAGCAGTGGACCCGAAACCGATCTTTGCGGTACACCACTAGGAACTGAACTCCAGGATGAACATCTCCCATCAATCACCAGCCATTTGGATACAGAACTGGCTCAAAGGTAGAAGACAGAGGGTGGTGGTGGAGGGTTGTTTTTCAGACTGGAGGCCTGTGGCCATTGGAGTGCCACAAGGATCGGTGCTGGGTCCTCTACTTTTTGTCATTTACGTAAATGATTTGGATGCGAGCATAAGAGACATAGTTAGTAAGTTTGCAGATCAAACTAAAATTGGGGGTGTAGTTGACAGCAAAGAAGGTTACCTCAGATTACAACAGGATCTTGACCAGATGGGCCAATGAGCTAAGTGGCAGATGGAGTTTAATTTATTTAAATGTGAGGTGCTGCATTTTGGAAAAGTGAATCAGAGCAGGACTTATACACTTAATGGTAAGGTTCTGGATTAGTGGTGCTGGAAGAGCACAGCAGTTCAGGCAGCATCTGCTTTACTGCTCCTCGGATGCTGTCTGAACTGCTGTGCTCTTCCAGCACCACTAATCCAGAACCTTACCATTAAGTGTATAAGTCCTGCTCTGATTCACTTTTCCAAAATGCAGCACCTCACATTTAAATAAATTAAACTCCATCTGCCACTTAGCTCATTGGCCCATCTGGTCAAGATCCTGTTGTAATCTGAGGTAACCTTCTTTGCTGTCAACTACACCCCCAATTTTAGTTTGATCTGCAAACTTACTAACTATGTCTCTTATGCTCGCATCCAAATCATTTACGTAAATGACAAAAAGTAGAGGACCCAGCACCGATCCTTGTGGCACTCCAATGGCCACAGGCCTCCAGTCTGAAAAACAACCCTCCACCACCACCCTCTGTCTTCTACCTTTGAGCCAGTTCTGTATCCAAATGGCTGGTGATTGATGGGAGATGTTCATCCTGGAGTTCAGTTCCTAGTGGTGTACCGCAAAGATCTGTTTCGGGTCCACTGCTGTTTGTCATTTTAATAAATGACCTGGAAGAGGACATAGAAGGATGGGTTAGTACCTCTCACCCTAAACCTATGCCTTCTAGCTCTGGACTCCCCCACCTCAGGGAAAAGACTTTGTCTATTTATCCTATCCATGTTCCTCATGATTTTATAAACCTCTATAAGGTCACCCCTCAGCCTCCGATGCTCCAGGGAAAACAGCCCCAGCCTGTTCAACCTCTCCCTCTGGCTCAAATCCTCCAACCCTGGCAACTTCCTTGTAAATTTTCTCTGAACCCTTTCTAGTTTCCCCATGGCATTTTATGAGCCAACCCTGGTTGCCTTTGAGAAGATGGTGACTGACTGCCGTCTGGGACTCGGACAGATTGTTACGGTTCTGTTTTGAACTTTGTTCAATGTGAAATGGATGCAGTTCCAGTCCAGTGTATCTCTTGGTGCTCTCCTGACCCCCTGGGATATTTGCAGATCTCCCATTGGACTGGAATCAGCCGTGCTTTGTTTCCTTTTGGGATGTTGACTGATTCCTGCCGCTGCTGAGCTCCCCTTCAGGATGTTTTTCCGACTTGCACAGTCAGATTGCTGGTCTCGTTCCTCACACGTGGTGCTCTGACATCTCTACGTTTTACTTCAGCCCTATCTTGCCATTTGCCTCTGGACCTGGAAGTCTAATCACTGCTCCCACCGTGTCGCAGGATACTCAGGGACAGGAACATGAACAAAGCCAACTAAAACCAAAGGATGATCAGAGAGAACATCTCTGGAACCCTAGAGAGTCAGGTTCTAGCTCCAGTGCTCTGATGTTACATGCAAGTGTAGAAAATAGAGGTAGGAGTAGGCCATTCGGCCCTTTGAGCTCTATCAAAGGTCATGGCTTATCTTCCAAATCAGTCCCCTGTTCCCATTTACTCCCCATTCCCTTTGATCCTTTCGCCCTAAGAACTATATCGAAGTCCCCCTTGAAAACATTCATTAGAGGATTCCACAGGCTCCCCACTCTCTGGGTGAAGACGTATTTCCCCCTCTCGGTCCGAAATGGCCGACCCTGTATCCTTAGACCATGAGCCCTGGTTCTGACTCCCCGGAACACCTTCCTGTATTTTCCTGATGAAGGGCTTTTGCCCGAAACGTCGATTCTCCTGCTCCTCAGATGCTGCCTGACCTGCTGTGCTTTCCCAGCAACACACTCTCGACTCTGCTCTCCAGCATCTGCAGTCTACCATTTCAGCCTACCTTCCTGTATCTATCCTGTCTAGTCCTATTAGAACTTTATAGGCTTCCATGAGATTTCCCCCTCATTTCTTAAAACTCCAATGTGTCTAGTCCAGTCTCTCCTCATAGGTCAGCCCTGCCATCCCAGGGGTCAGTCTGGGAAACCTTCGCTGCTCTCCCTCCATCGCCAGAGCATCCTTCCTCAGTTAAGGAGCCTCAAACTTGAAGCAGCTCCTAACACACATACCATGAGTAGAGGTTGAATTAACCCCTTGTTTCACACCTCCAGGAAACCAGACAAATTACATCCATCGAGAATCCCTTGTCATTTCACTGAGCTGGAAGGTTTGTTCTCAAACATCCCGTCACCATAGTAGGGAACATCTTCAGTGAGTTTCTGGTGAAGCTTCATTCAGAGGCCCACTGAAGATGTTACCCAGTACAGTGACGAAACGTCTGGAAATGAACCTTCCAGCTCAGCAAGCAAACCTACATCCAGAACCTCCACCTGGGCTACAAATTTTCTCAAAACCCATTTGTCATTCCACTTGATGTGGCCAATGAGCTTACTGGGACAGGGAGAGAGAAAACACAGGTGTCATACCAGGACCAAGGACCAAGGAAAGGATGGGCATGGGGGGGGCAGGGGTGGAGGCGTGGGGGGGGTGTGCTCACTAAACTGAACTACCTTAAAAACCAGACCACCAACGTTAGCCTGAACCACTCTTGGATTAGTGCAGCGTCAATCAGATCAAAGGTCAGGCATGGAATGGGGGAGCCAAGGGAATTCTGGCACCAGCGTTGGGACAGGAGGGAGTGGTTCTGATTGGATGACCTGTACTTGAAGGTCCTGGCAAAAAAGATAAAAAAGAAAAAGATAGAGATGGTGTTAACCAATCAGGAGAGGGGCGGTTCCTAATGAACATCGAAAATGACTGAAGATAAAAGAGATTGGAACAAAGGTCAAAGTATAGAGAATGATAAAGGTTATAAATCCAATGGGAACCAGTATTAGCAAGTAATAATAAAGTATTAATACAGTAGGAGTACCAACAAATATCACATATTAATTTGGCAGCGTTACAATTCACCAAACATCAGTGCCTAAATATAGAAAAAGTCCAAAAAGATAAGGCATACTTAACCTATCATATGTACCGACAGGGCAGAGACAGTTATCAAAATAAAAGTCACATACAAGTAAGGAAAAATCAAATAAATATGTTAGAAAACACAAGCTCAGCTTATATGACAAGGATGTTCTGAAACAGCACCTTCCAAACCCACAAGCACTGGACAGGTCGGACCCCAGAGTGAAACTCAACTCGATGGATCACAAGTTTTACTTTTGCAATTTGGTGACTGTGGTGGTAAATCACCAAACGTGCTCACTGAAAAAGAGGCAGTCAGTGTACTTTTACAAAGGAGCATAAGTTTATTGTTCAAAAGGGGAAAAACACCCAGAATCTATTACACTGCACAGGAATTAGTTGAAATGGTCTCATTACAAATATAACAAAGAAAAATTCAACCCTTAATCCTCACAGCAACCTTACAGATACTCAACCTCAGTGAACAGTCATCCTATTTCCTCTCTAAAGTTCCTTGTACAATTGATGCTGCTGCATGTGTTTTCTTTCCCGCAAAATTTTGCATTTCCTCAATAGAATTTTTAAAATTAATATGTTGCTTCATATTATTTCATAAGCAAACTGCTCACACAGCTCACTCAATTCTTGCCATTGATTGCTGACACCCCTCTTTCACAGCTTTATGTTTCTGGGGTTTCCACTTACTGATGTTAAACCAATAAGGACTTTTAATCATTTTATAATTACAGAACTCGAATATTGCTGAAGAAAGATGCGGGTTAAAGGTTTCCATCTTGCACTCATCAGGATTCTTTGCAAGAATGCCAATTAAAGTGAAAACCAACACTAATACATCAAGAGATAAAAGTGCTAACTGGTTGACATGTGGTCTATGTTTGGTACAGCCATTGCTATGGAGAATGCCACAATTAATAATGATTGACATTTAACTTCCAGAATTTGCTTAAATGTCAAACCAGGCAGGTTGTCTCTGAAGAAATGAAAGAGCGAATGTCTGTCACCCATTTTGTTGAGTTGAAATAGACAGGTTACAAGGACTGTTTATGTCCACAAACAAAATTAGCACCTTCTGCAATAATGTGTGTAATTTCCGTTATGGATTTCTGAACTGGACCCTGTATTTAACACGGTCTGCTTGAACCTCACTGAACTTAGAAGGTGGATAAGGGAAGCTAGAAGAGGTAATGTATTGGAATTGTCAAACAGGATTTAATAAAGGGGAGAAAATGAGGATTGCAGATGCTGGAGATCAGAGTCGAGAGTGTGGTGCTGCAAAAGCACAACAGGTCAGGCAGCATCCGGAACTTTCCTGATAAAGAGCTTGTGCTCAAAACCTCGACTCTCCTGCTCCTTGGATGCTGCCTGGCCAGCTGTGCTTTTCAAGCACCACAGGATTTGGTAAGGGACAAGACACAGGTGAACGTATTATTGACTTTCGGCAGGATGTTACTCATGAACCCCCCCACACATTAAAAGCGCAGAGGTGGAATGAGTGGAAAGTGTCAAGCTCCTGGAAGTGGTCATCCACAACAAGCTTTCTTGGACTCTTCATGTGGACGCACTGGTTACAAAGGCCCAACAACGTCTCTTATTCCTCAGGCAGCTGAGGAAATTTGGCATGACAGCGAATACCCTTGCCAACTTTTATAGGTGTGCCATCGAGAGCGTTCTGTCTGGATGTATCACTACCTGGTATGGCAACGATTTGGAGAGGCCGGTGTTGGACTGGGGTGTACAAAGTTAAAAATCACACAACACCAGGTTATAGTCCAACAGGTTTAATTGGAAGCACTAGCTTTCGGAGTGACTATCACCTGATGAAGGAGCATCGCTCCAAAAGCTAGTGTGCTTCCAATTAAACCTGTTGGACTATAACCTAGTGTTGTGTGATTTTTAACCTGGTATGGGAACTGTACCATTCAAGATTGGAGACGGTTACAGAGAGTGGTGAACTCGGCCCGGACAATCACAAAGGCCAAACTCCCATCTATAGAATCCATCTACCAGGCCCACTGTCAAGGAAAGGTTGCCAGCATTCTCAAAGATCCATCCCACCCTGGCAATGTTTTTCTACAACCTCTACCATCGGGGAGAAGGTACAGAAGCCTGAACACACGCACCAGCCGGTTTCACAACAGTATCTACCCTACTGTTGTTAGAATACTGAATGCACTCACAAACTCTTAACATTCACCTGTACCTGTGATTTTGTTTTTGCCGCTGTTTCCCTATTATTTACTATCTATGCTGTTTAACTCTGTATTGCTCGCAAGACAAAGCTTTTCACCATGCCTCGGTGCACGGGACAATAAATTCAGTTCAATTCAATTCAATTATTGTACTCCTGCCAGCAGTTGGGCAATATATTAGCAAGGATTGATACACAGATAAAGCTTATCCATAAATGTGTCCCATAATGGGAACTGCTGACAGTCAGTCCTTTGACAACATTTAAGGGTCCCAATTTGTTATGATCCACATCAATGACTTCGATGACAGTGGTGGGGGCGTGGGGGCGGGCTGGGGTGTTGGTGAAGACATTGTCCCTATACTCATGGACAGCACTGAGGCGGGTAGGAAAGAGAGGGAGACATTAGGGAGCTGGAGGCGTGTGGAGGTAGGCTGAGGGAGTGGGAAAAATCTGGCAGATGAAGTATGGGGAGGAAAATGTGAAGTTATCCACTTTTGGGAAGAAGAATAAAATGTTCCTGAAATGGAGAATGGCTGTAGGATTCTGAGCTACAGCAGGGTCCAGGTGTTCTGGTACACAAAGCAGACAGAGTTATTGTGTGGGTGCAGCAGTGAATCAGGAAGGGCAATGGGATGATCCGCTATTACGAGAGAAATGTCATGTAAACATGGGATGGGGGTTTCAGCACTGGGGGGGGGCACGAAAAAGACAGAAGAGGCAAATATTTTGCATAGAAGGTGGTTCGCTCGTGAAATGAACTTTCTGAGGAATTGGTGTTGGTGGGCAGTCACAACGTTTAAAAGGTATTTTGGATAGATTCATGAACAGGAAAGGTTAGCAGGTATATGGGTCAGGAGCCGGCAGGTGGGACTGGTTTACTTTGGGAGGACGCTCTGAAACCTGTTGAACTTCCAGCTGAAGGAGTTGGCCCCGACTGAGTGTTGCAGACTGGCACATTCCAAGGTCCAGGACTACGTGTTGAGGGACGCGCTGAAGCTTGGGGCAGCTGCCGCCAAGGCGTGGTGGGGAAAGACCACCGTCTAACATCTGCCTGCCTAAGCACAGGGGTCTGATGCAGTAAGGGGGCTCTGCTGACCCCCCCCAGCTAAATATGTGGATAGTAATCGTACAGACCTGTATATATGAATGATTACTCTGTCTCTGTATGCAAAGAAATGGGATGTTTATGTATGTATGGCAGGACCAATTGTACAGATCATCAAAATATTTTATGAATAAAGTGCATTTTGAAATTTAAGAAAATTATGGTCAGCATGGGGCATGGACTGGTTGGACCGAAGGGTCTGTTTCTGTGCGGTATGACTCTATGACTCTAAAAGCAGGTAAGAACTTTTAACAACTTAACCAAACCCTGGAACAGGCTCGAGGGACTCTAGTCATTAGCTTAAATTACTACCTTCAGCAAACACTCAGTGGTGTGGATCACTATTGATGATCTTTGTTAAGACCATTAAGATAAGTTCCACAGACTCTCGCTCTCCTCCACCTCACTATCTGCATCTAGATATTTCCTGATTCAACCCATTCAGAAATGTTAGCTCACACTTGGGAGGCAGGTATGACTTGAACCTGGATCTCCTAGGTTTGAGGCAGTGATAGTACACACTGTGCAACGTAGCTGGCTCTAATTCCTGACCCATTGACCAAGTGGGAGCCCGGTGATCCACTCTGACAATAATGATTATCAATGACATTACTATCTCCCAAGCAAAGACCTCAAACTGATTCACTGTGTTGGCTCCCAAACCCTTTGTGGTCAATTATTTACCCATCAGCACACAATGACTTGTCACACAAAGCTATTTACCTTCTGCACATCCCACATTAGGTCACTGAGCTCCAGGACCACACCAATGACATTCAGAGCCACACAGACACAGGCTGTCAACTAAACATCCCACAGGAACTCGTGTTGATCCTGCAACTTGAGGAAGACCCAGCCAATTCGCAAAATCCCTCCTGGAATGAAGTGACTGTGCTCAGTGAATTGGACGTGTTCGATAGACCTTTCTAACTGGGTTTAAGATTATTTTCGTGGATTCCCTACAGTGCAAAAAGAGGCCATTCGGCCCACCAAATCTGCCCCCAAAGAGCATCCCACCCACACCCCAAGATCCCATACGTAACACGGTCAATCCACCCTGACCTGCACATCTTCGGACTGTGGGGAGAAACTGGAGCACCCGGAGGAAACCCTCGCAGACACAGGAAAGTGTACAAACTCCACACAGACAGTCACCCGAGGGTGGAATCAGACTGGGGTCCATGGGGCAGCAGGGCTAACCACTGAGCCACTGTGCTGCAGGGCTATAGCAAAGCAAGATCCCGCAAAAATCAATGGGTTAAGATCCACAGAAGTAGGAGCAGGAGGAAGCCAATCAGCCCCTTGAACCTGCTCTGTTGTTCATCACTGATCTCATCTTGGCCTCAACTCCACTTTCCTCCCTGCTCTTCATAACGCCTCATCCTGTTATTAATTAAAAATCCACCTCCTTCCTAAACGTACTGAATGTCCCAGCATCTACTGCACTCTGAAGGAGTGAATTCCACAGGCCCACAATCATTTGGTCAAGAATCTCTCTCTCTCTCTCTCAGCCTGAAATACCCACACGGACCCTGCCCCCACAGCTCTCGGTGGGAAGGAGTTCCAAAGACTCTCATCTCTCTGAGAGGAGAAATTCCTCCCCGTCTCAGTCCGAGTCTCGGGCTCATTGAAGGATCCTAATCTCTGCTGAAAATTTCCCACTTGTAGGAGGACAATCTCTCTTCACATTCACCAAAACAATTCTATGATATTCCAGGAGAATATTGAGATAATTGGGAGAAGAATCAAAGCCGATCTGCTTAACCGACTGAAATAATTAATTGGACTCATTACAGTCCCCAGGAAATTAACTTTGCAGAGCACTGGGGAGCTCTGTAATTGCTTGAGCATTGACATTGAAATGGAAACATCAATCGATGTGTTCAGGGATGAGAAAATTGTAGCTGAGTTTGGTCCCAACTGTTCAGAGCAATTAAATATTGCACAAATCAAATTCCGGACTCAATCCTCCAAAAGCTATTTTTGTGAAGCTTTCTTTCTTTATACAGTGACCCTGACACAGATAATTATTGGTACAGTTTGCGCTCAGGTGGAAGTGATCTTTCAATAACAGTTAGGAGGTATGCTTCAGACTTGCAGCGACAGTGTATGCTAAGCAATAGGGGTGGCTCAGTGGTTAGCACTGCTGCCTCACAGCGCCAGGTACCCTGGTTTGATTCCACCCTCAGGCGACTGTCTGTGTGGAGTTTGCATGTTCTCCCCGTGTCTGCGTGGGTTTCCTCCCACAGTCCAAAACCATGTGGGTTAGGGTGGGTTGGCTGTGGGAAATGCAGCATTACAGGGATGGGGGTTTGGAGAGTTACTGTGAGCTAAATGGCCTGCCCTCACACTGTTGGGGTTCTGTGGTATAACATGACAAGGAGAAAGGGAATAAGACAAAAACAACATGACAGCTGTTCATCAATCTGTTCTGAACTTTCTCCATCTTAATTTATTCCTAAAATCTGCATCGCTGGATCATTTATTTCTCTATTTTTCTAAGAACTGTAACTGAAGGAGCCCTACCGAAGGAGCTTTGTACTTGAGATGGCATCATAAGTGGCCACTTGTACATTTTTCACTGTACTCACTTGAGCACATGAGACAATAAAACTAATTCTACTTCTAATTCATTCAAATCTCCTTCTGACAAGGACAGGGAGTGCTGGAGAATCTCAGCAAGTCGGACAACACCTGCACAGACAGAAAAACAGTGACCCTTCATCAGAGCTGAAGATAGCTAGGGAAAGGTGGTGATTGTGATGGTGACAGGGTGTTGATTGTGGGGGAGAGAGTGATTGGAGGAAGAGAGTCAAGTGAGAATGAGAAAAAAAAGAGTCAGCGAACATAATTCGTTCTCCGGCACAGCACCTTACAGTCTTCACGTTTCACCAGCGAGTTTAGCAAACACTTCGAATGAACCTGCCTCCTGCACACTCCCACAGAGACAAAAAATACTGCAGGTGGTGGAATCCAAGGTAGACACGCAGGAGGGAGAGGGCAAGGCAGGCAGCATCAGGAGGGAGAGGGACACAGCAAGGCAGGCAGCATCAGGAGGGAGAGGGACACAGCAAGGCAGGCAGCATCAGGAGGGAGAGGGACACAGCAAGGCAGGCAGTATCAGGAGGGATAGGGACACAGCAAGGCAGGCAGTATCAGGAGGGAGAGGGAACACAGCAAGGCAGGCAGTATCAGGAGGGGGAGGAACACAGCAAGGCCAGGCAGCATCAGGAGGGAGAGGGACACAGCAAGGCAGGCAGTATCAGGAGGGAGAGGGACACAGCAAGGCAGGCAGTATCAGGAGGGAGAGGGACACAGCAAGGCAGGCAGCAACAGGAGAGGGACACAGGAAGGCAGGCAGCATCAGGAGGGAGAGGGACACAGGAAGGCAGGCAGCATCAGGAGGGAGAGGGACACAGGAAGGCAGGCAGCATCAGGAGGGAGAGGGACACAGGAAGGCAGGCAGCATCAGGAGGGAGAGGGACACAGGAAGGCAGGCAGCATCAGGAGGGAGAGGGACACAGGAAGGCAGGCAGCATCAGGAGGGAGAGGGACACAGGAAGGCAGGCAGCATCAGGAGGGAGAGGGACACAGGAAGGCAGGCAGCATCAGGAGGGAGAGGGACACAGGAAGGCAGGCAGCATCAGGAGGGAGAGGGACACAGGAAGGCAGGCAGCATCAGGAGGGAGAGGGACACAGGAAGGCAGGCAGCATCAGGAGGGAGAGGGACACAGGAAGGCAGGCAGCATCAGGAGGGAGAGGGACACAGGAAGGCAGGCAGCATCAGGAGGGAGAGGGACACAGGAAGGCAGGCAGCATCAGGAGGGAGAGGGACACAGGAAGGCAGGCAGCATCAGGAGGGAGAGGGACACAGGAAGGCAGGCAGCATCAGGAGGGAGAGGGACACAGGAAGGCAGGCAGCATCAGGAGGGAGAGGGACACAGGAAGGCAGGCAGCATCAGGAGGGAGAGGGACACAGGAAGGCAGGCAGCATCAGGAGGGAGAGGGACACAGGAAGGCAGGCAGCATCAGGAGGGAGAGGGACACAGGAAGGCAGGCAGCATCAGGAGGGAGAGGGACACAGGAAGGCAGGCAGCATCAGGAGGGAGAGGGACACAGGAAGGCAGGCAGCATCAGGAGGGAGAGGGACACAGGAAGGCAGGCAGCATCAGGAGGGAGAGGGACACAGGAAGGCAGGCAGCATCAGGAGGGAGAGGGACACAGGAAGGCAGGCAGCATCAGGAGGGAGAGGGACACAGGAAGGCAGGCAGCATCAGGAGGGAGAGGGACACAGGAAGGCAGGCAGCATCAGGAGGGAGAGGGACACAGGAAGGCAGGCAGCATCAGGAGGGAGAGGGACACAGGAAGGCAGGCAGCATCAGGAGGGAGAGGGACACAGGAAGGCAGGCAGCATCAGGAGGGAGAGGGACACAGGAAGGCAGGCAGCATCAGGAGGGAGAGGGACACAGGAAGGCAGGCAGCATCAGGAGGGAGAGGGACACAGGAAGGCAGGCAGCATCAGGAGGGAGAGGGACACAGGAAGGCAGGCAGCATCAGGAGGGAGAGGGACACAGGAAGGCAGGCAGCATCAGGAGGGAGAGGGACACAGGAAGGCAGGCAGCATCAGGAGGGAGAGGGACACAGGAAGGCAGGCAGCATCAGGAGGGAGAGGGACACAGGAAGGCAGGCAGCATCAGGAGGGAGAGGGACACAGGAAGGCAGGCAGCATCAGGAGGGAGAGGGACACAGGAAGGCAGGCAGCATCAGGAGGGAGAGGGACACAGGAAGGCAGGCAGCATCAGGAGGGAGAGGGACACAGGAAGGCAGGCAGCATCAGGAGGGAGAGGGACACAGGAAGGCAGGCAGCATCAGGAGGGAGAGGGACACAGGAAGGCAGGCAGCATCAGGAGGGAGAGGGACACAGGAAGGCAGGCAGCATCAGGAGGGAGAGGGACACAGGAAGGCAGGCAGCATCAGGAGGGAGAGGGACACAGGAAGGCAGGCAGCATCAGGAGGGAGAGGGACACAGGAAGGCAGGCAGCATCAGGAGGGAGAGGGACACAGGAAGGCAGGCAGCATCAGGAGGGAGAGGGACACAGGAAGGCAGGCAGCATCAGGAGGGAGAGGGACACAGGAAGGCAGGCAGCATCAGGAGGGAGAGGGACACAGGAAGGCAGGCAGCATCAGGAGGGAGAGGGACACAGGAAGGCAGGCAGCATCAGGAGGGAGAGGGACACAGGAAGGCAGGCAGCATCAGGAGGGAGAGGGACACAGGAAGGCAGGCAGCATCAGGAGGGAGAGGGACACAGGAAGGCAGGCAGCATCAGGAGGGAGAGGGACACAGGAAGGCAGGCAGCATCAGGAGGGAGAGGGACACAGGAAGGCAGGCAGCATCAGGAGGGAGAGGGACACAGGAAGGCAGGCAGCATCAGGAGGGAGAGGGACACAGGAAGGCAGGCAGCATCAGGAGGGAGAGGGACACAGGAAGGCAGGCAGCATCAGGAGGGAGAGGGACACAGGAAGGCAGGCAGCATCAGGAGGGAGAGGGACACAGGAAGGCAGGCAGCATCAGGAGGGAGAGGGACACAGGAAGGCAGGCAGCATCAGGAGGGAGAGGGACACAGGAAGGCAGGCAGCATCAGGAGGGAGAGGGACACAGGAAGGCAGGCAGCATCAGGAGGGAGAGGGACACAGGAAGGCAGGCAGCATCAGGAGGGAGAGGGACACAGGAAGGCAGGCAGCATCAGGAGGGAGAGGGACACAGGAAGGCAGGCAGCATCAGGAGGGAGAGGGACACAGGAAGGCAGGCAGCATCAGGAGGGAGAGGGACACAGGAAGGCAGGCAGCATCAGGAGGGAGAGGGACACAGGAAGGCAGGCAGCATCAGGAGGGAGAGGGACACAGGAAGGCAGGCAGCATCAGGAGGGAGAGGGACACAGGAAGGCAGGCAGCATCAGGAGGGAGAGGGACACAGGAAGGCAGGCAGCATCAGGAGGGAGAGGGACACAGGAAGGCAGGCAGCATCAGGAGGGAGAGGGACACAGGAAGGCAGGCAGCATCAGGAGGGAGAGGGACACAGGAAGGCAGGCAGCATCAGGAGGGAGAGGGACACAGGAAGGCAGGCAGCATCAGGAGGGAGAGGGACACAGGAAGGCAGGCAGCATCAGGAGGGAGAGGGACACAGGAAGGCAGGCAGCATCAGGAGGGAGAGGGACACAGGAAGGCAGGCAGCATCAGGAGGGAGAGGGACACAGGAAGGCAGGCAGCATCAGGAGGGAGAGGGACACAGGAAGGCAGGCAGCATCAGGAGGGAGAGGGACACAGGAAGGCAGGCAGCATCAGGAGGGAGAGGGACACAGGAAGGCAGGCAGCATCAGGAGGGAGAGGGACACAGGAAGGCAGGCAGCATCAGGAGGGAGAGGGACACAGGAAGGCAGGCAGCATCAGGAGGGAGAGGGACACAGGAAGGCAGGCAGCATCAGGAGGGAGAGGGACACAGCAAGGCAGGCAGCATCAGGAGGGAGAGGGACACAGCAAGGCAGGCAGCATCAGGAGGGAGAGGGACACAGCAAGGCAGGCAGTATCAGGAGGGAGAGGGACACAGCAAGGCAGGCAGCATCAGGAGGGAGAGGAACACAGCAAGGCAGGCAGCATCAGGAGGGAGAGGGACACAGCAAGGCAGGCAGCATCAGGAGGGAGAGGGACACAACAAGGCAGGCAGTATCAGGAGGGAGATCATAGGGTGCTGAGACAGAGTGAGGTATACAGGGTTACAGCTGTACAAAAGGGGCACAAAGCGAGATCAACATTACTTGATGTTAGAGAGGACCATTCATCAGTCTAATAACAGCGGGGAAGAAGCTGTTCCTGAACCTGCTGGTGCGTATGTTCCGGGTTCTGTACCGTCTGCCGGACGGAGGAGGTTGTAGGAGAGCATTCCCCGGGGGGGAGGGGTCTTTGATGATGTCGGCAGCCTTTCCGCGGCAGTGAGCCGTGTAAATGGAGCCCATGGATGGGAGGGTGGTTTCGGTGATGGGCTGGGCTATGCACACCACCTTTAGATTAGATTAGATTTCCTACAGTGTGGACACAGGCCATTCAGCCCAACCAGTCCACACCGCCCCTCTACAGAGTAACCCACCCAGACACATTTCCCTCTGACTAATGCACCTGGCACTATGGGTAACTTAGCATGGCCAATTCACCCGAACCTGCACATCTTTGGATTGTGGGAGGACACTGGGGAGAATGTGCAAACTCCACACAGACAGTCACCTGAGGCTGGAATCGAACCTGGGATCCTGGTGCTGTGAGGCAGCAGTGCTGCCCACTTTTCAAAATAAAAATAAATATGACCTTCTGTAGTTTCTTACAGTCCTGGGCAGAGCAGATGCTGAAACAGGCCGTAAAGTACCTGGACTGTAAGCTCTCAATGGGGCATCTGTCCAAGTTGGTGAGGGTCTTTATGGACACGCCGAGTTTCCTGAACTTCCTGAGGAAGGAGAGGTGCTGTTGTGCCTTCCTGACCATCGCATCAATGTGGGGAATCCAGGACAGGTTATCAGTTACTGTCACTCCAATTAACCTGACGCTCTCCACCCTCTCAACCTCCACTCCGTTGATGTGGACTTGAACAGACCCCTCCCTCGGTCTGGCTCCATGTGGGTTGTTCCCAGAATGGCCAACCCACTTTCACTGTTCCCATCAGCACCCTGGGCTATCATCAGTAATGCCTTTGTTTCCTGTTATTGAATAGGAAGTTGGGCAGATCCAGATGGAGCCTGGACACAAGATTGGATCAAGTTGGTTATTGCATCCTGGGGTCTCAAGGTGAGGGGGCAAGTGGTGTTTATGATGGGATGGATGCATGGAAAAGCCCTTCAGGAAATATGAAAGAAAGGTACAGAAGTCCACAGCAGAACACTGGGGAACGGACAAGGGGCTTTGGGGACAGGAATCCCCTGACCCCGTGTTAAGAGAGGGTTTATGGGAACAAGCTGAAGGGGAGGAGCCGGTCACTATGCCCCTGGAGCTGGGGACATTGTTCAATTGCGTGGTTCCCCCTCCTCCCCCGATTCTCTCCTTCAGCTGGATGAGGCCCATCAGTGAACACAGTGCTGAATGGGAATCTCTGACTGGAGGTAAGGAGACCTCATGGTGAACAACCTCCAATGTCTTTCCTCAGGCACAGGATCACATTGTCCAGGTCGTGGGGGCGTGTTGCAGTGCTCAGACCAGAGATGAGGTTTCAGTCCAGGAAGTGACTGTTGGCTCCATGATGATGGGAGAGCCAGGGGTCAGGTGGGGGTGGGGGGAATGTAGGCCTCAGGGGTGACCTGGAACAGATTGCTTCCCAATCTCCACCTGCCCCGAAGAGATGTTGGAATTCCGACACAGGACCTGGGCATGTCAGGCAAAACTCCCTCAGTGACCACAGCCCCCACAGAGACCCCCATCCAGGGCAACAGCCCTCCCACTTCACTGAATGTTAACTGGTTAGACCTCCCACTGAGTGCTTCCTCCAGGAGGAGGCGCTCTCTTGTGTAGAGCGTTAGTGAGCCACCCCACGGTGAGGGTGAAATCGGGCAAGGTGGGATCATCGTGCCTCATTGGCAATCATTACTCACCAGCTTTTCTGTGGGATCTTGCTGAGCAGTCAATGTCTCTTCCCTCCTCGGGGTCTCTGCTGCCCAGTGATTGGCCATCCTCTATCACAGCTACAGCGAGCTCTCGCTGTCTCCCCTCAGTCCGGCTGCTTGTGCCCATTTGTAATTCGGTCTGCTACCCACTGGGAGGAAAGCAGTTGAGACTCTGCGTGGTGCGGGGGGTTAAACGTGTTAAGAGTTCTCCAGGTATCCTTGGTAACCGTGTCTGGTGACTGCGATAAGCAGCACATGATGAGCTTGGGAGATGGGACACAGGGCTCTCTGACCTTGCTCCATGCTCTCAGGGTGTCTCAGACCGTGGGGGACACTGAAACCGCTGGGGTAGCAGGGAATCATGGTGTTCTTTCACCTGCCCACACCATCACTGTTCCTGAAGGCTCATGCCAACCATCGCCAAGTGGGTGACATTAGGCCTTGGGACAGTATGGCCGTGTCAGATGGAGCAGAGCACCCAGTTGGAGTCACTCTGGGACCCACCCTCCATCCCTGGGGGACGGTCCCCCTGCAGATTGTCAATTTCAGTGACAGCGACATTGACCTCAGACCAAGGGCATCTGGAGAAGTCCTTAAACCTGCCACCATCACGGTGAGCGCCCTGAGTGGAGGAGACATCTCCGAGCTCCTTTCCAAATCAGACATTGGTGAGTGGGAGCAGATCCACAGGAGGCAATTCGTTACTGCTATCACCAATTACAGGGCAACCTTCGGGAAAAGGGACGATGGCGTTGGGTATTGGAGCAAAGTGAATTAAAGAACTAAAGAGGCAGTCCAGGGAAGGTTCACTGGGATGTCCCTGGGATGGAGGGATGAGCAAAGGTTAAACAAAGGTCTTATGAGCAAAGTTTAAACAGGTTGGGGCTCTACTCCCTGGAGTTTACCAGAATGAGAGGTGATCACATTGAAACATGTTAGATTCTTAAGGGGCTTGACGGGGTCAATGCTGAGAGGATGGTTCCCCTCATGGGAGGGTCTGGGACCAGAGGGCACAGTCTCAGAATACAGGGGCACCAGTTTCAGACTGAGATGGGGAGGAATTTCCTCTCTGAGAGGGTTGAGAGTCTTTGGAACTCCTTCCCACAGAGAGCTGTGGGGGCAGGGTCCGTGTGGATATTTAAGGCTGAGAGAAAGAGAGATTCTTGAGTTTTGAGGAAAGGTCACCTGATCTGAAACATTAACTCTGATTCCTCTCCACGGATGCTGCCAGACCTGCTGAGCTTTTCTAGCAATTTCTGCATTGTTTCTGATTTCCAGCATCCGCAGTTCCTTTGGTTTTAGTTAGATTCCTGATCAATCTGGGAATTCAAGGGGAAAGGCAGAAAAGTGGACATGAGGAATTTCAGATCAGCCAGGATCCTAACTGAACAGGGCAGGAGGCTCGAGGGGCTGAATGGCCTCCTGCTGTTCCTGCTTCTGATGGAGAGACTATCAGATTACCAAAGGAGAGAGGAAGATTAGCATTTCCATAATTCCTTCCATGACTTCAGACTGTCTCTGAGTGCTTTTACAAACCACCTTCCTGTCTACTTTTCATCACTTCAAGAGACACAGTGGAAAGTGTGATCAAGTGGGGAAATGTGTTAGGAAATCAGCAGATGGAGCTCAATGTCAGGAAGTGCGAGATGACACATTTCGGTTCAAGACGTAACAGAGGGACTAGTGCTGGAAGAAGACAAGAGCAGTGTGACTGAACACAGCGATCTCGGGATAAGGTCAATGTCTCCGGTTGGACAAAATCTGGGCATCCCTTGGTGTGCTTTCAGGAAGCGCTGAATACAAAAACCAAGGTGTGATTTTCAGGTGAGAGGGGAAAGACTTAGGAAGGACCTGAGGGGCAACTCCTTCACCCAGAGAGTGGTGTGTATGTGGAATGGGCTGAAAGAGAATGTAGTTGGGGCAGGTACAACAGTAATATTTAAAAAACATTTGGATAGATGCATGGATGGGAAGGATTTAGAGGGATATAGGCTAAATGTGGGAAATTGGAACTAGCTGAGTGGGCACCATGGTCAGTACGGATCAGTTTGGGCTGAAGGGCCTGTTTCCATGCTGTATTACTCTGTGACTCTGTAATTTTGCATTTCTAAGGTTTCTATTGGAGACCCATGTGCAACATCAGTTTTCTTTGCAATAGGAAGGAGAGAGAGAATGCACAGAGAGGACTGAGGAAACTAACAGGCTGGTGACGACAGCAACAAAACACAAATAAAAAGGTGAGACATTTTTTTGATTCAATAATGATAATTTGCAGGAAAAAAGCAGAACTTGTTCCATTACCACTCGAGATGTTAGGAAACACTTCCACACACTAAGGATGGCAGAGGTTTGGAATTCTCTTCCACAAACTGCAGAGGATGCTGAATCAGCTGGTCATTTTAAATCTGAGAGAGATACATTTTTGTTAAGCAAAGGGATATGGGCCAAAGGCAGGTGTGTGGAGTTAGGAAACAGCCATGATCTCATTGAATGGTGGAACAGGCCTGAGGGGCTGAATGGCCTACTCCAGTTCCAGTGTTCCCGAACCTTGCGCTGGCAGGTAGTTCTAGCTTACATGATGTCACATTTGCTGTCTCGCCTTTCTGGGGTGGCTCAGTGGTTAGCGCTGCTGCCTCACAGCACCAGGGACCCAGGTTCCAATCCAGCCTCAGGTGGGTTCCCTCCAGGTGCTCCGGTTTCCTTCACAATCCAGAGATGTGCAGATTTGGGTGGATTGGCCAAGGGGGATACAGGGCTGGGTCTGACTGGGATGCTCTTTGGAGGGTGAGTGTGGGTTGAATGGCTTGTTCCACACTGTAAGGATTCTGTGACAGTTTGCCCCATTCCTAGCTTTCACAAGAGGTCACAGATCTGAAACGTTTGTTTCACACGCACCACTCACCGGATGAATGTTCCCAGCAACTTCTGTTTTTATTTTGAATTACAGGATTATGCAACGGACGATCTTAAGATGATGAAAAGGCAGGACTAGGTACTGGTCAAACCAGGAGAGAGTGAGGACTACAGATGTTGGAGATCAGAGTCGAGAGTGTAGTGCGAGAAAAGCACAGCAGGTCAGGCAGCATCCAAGGAGCAGGAGAATCGATGTTTCGGGCATGAGCCCTTCTTCAGGCCAAAGCAGCCTGCTTCCTGAGGAGTCATGGAGAATATTGGAGACAGTTTAGAATTCTCCTGAGAAACATCTCCACACAGACAGAGTTGTGAGGGTGTGGTTCTCAGCCCCAGTTGTGATGCTATCCATAAACCCAACAATTCCAATGGTCTCACAGCCCACTGTCAACCTTCCAATTCCCAAACACCCTGGGGTCAAAAATCTGACACCTGTATCCGAACTCACACCAAGGACAGAATCGTACGTTATCTTTGCTCAGTCTGAGTTGAGTCGGGTTTTCTGGAGTGTGTCTGTCCATGTGTCTGTCTGTGTGTGGTGTCTGTGTGTGTGTACATGTGTGTTTGTATGTCTTGTGTCTGTGCGTGACCGTGTGTGTCTATGTGTCTGTGTGTGTGTTTGTGTGTGTCTGTGTGTGTGTATGTGTCTGTGTTTATGTGTCTGTGTGTGTGTATGTGTCTGTGTTTATGTGTATGTGACTGTGTGTGTGTGTGTGTGCGCACTCTCCCATCACAAATTACCACTGGCCTCATTAACTAACTATCCCACCCCCAGGGCATCTCTCACACCCGATGTACCCCAGGCATCATTCCTGTTACACCTCACTCACTCTGCACATATTCCCAAATTCACCAACACCGCGTGTGCCCATGCCCTCTCGAGATCTTGGTAGGCACCCAGACAAGCACTGTGCGTGCAGAGCTGCCATGTCTGACTTTTGCCCCGAGTTTGGCAGAAAGGGGGCAGTGGGCAGCCCGCTTTGTGGGCAGGGTCTTTGAGCTGCTGCTGGTTGGGATGGTGCAGATGTGGAAAGTCCTCCTTGTGTCCATGGCACCAGACCCTGCCCAGCCTGGTCCGAGGATGCCCTCCTGGGTCAGAGCAGTCTCAGCATCTGGAGAAATACCCTCTGCTACGGGGAGAAGGTCAGTGATCTTCTTCACTCTGACAAACACCTTGTCTCCAAAATCTGGCAGAGAACTCATTATAATCAGGAAATTGTGTCATAATCTGGTCTTGTGTACACAGTCCATTGACACGTCATGTCAAGACTTGAGAGTTGCTAATTCCACTGTGTATTTATAGTCTTGCTATTTCATTAAACAGTATCTGAAATACAATTTAATACATTGAATGAGAAAAATCTCACCCTCCATCTATCTCTGTTCCTGTACCCACCAGGCTCCTGCTCTACCACACTCATTACCTGGTACATCCGCCCCCCACTCACTCACACCCACCCCAAGCCCCAGCACCACTGACCCCGTGTGCCCTCTGTGCTGCCCACTCAGAGACCATACCCCCATACCAACAGAGACAGCTGTGCCACCCACTTCCATCTCCCTCAATACCCGCCTGTCTCTCATTCCAGGAGGAAAACAGCACCCCTTCCTTCAGGAATAAAGAGTCAAGCTGGGTGAAGGGTTATTTGTCATTCAGCTCCTCACCTCGGAGGTGGAGACGATCCTGACTCTTCCTGCCCGGAATGACTAACTGACTGTGTCCAAGCCCCTGGACTAGGATCAGAGGCTGCCCTTGACTCACCGTGTGAGGAGCCAAGGCTTCCCTCTCCCCCCAGACATGACTGAGGCATCGCTGGCACCAATGACTCGTTTCCGGCCTTGGTGTCAGGTCTTAAAAAACTCTCCGTGAGACAAAAGTGACATGAATCTGGTATCTCAGAGGGAGGGGGCACAGGAAGGTAAGATAGGGCAGAGCAGGGATGCTCTGAGCTCAGAGTGACTGAAGATCACAGGGATACAGCCTGGGGCAGTCCCTCATCTGGGGTGTGTGTCCCTGAACACAGGCTGCTGGCGTGGCTCAGTGGTTAGCACCGCTGCCTCATAGCACCAGAGACCCAGGTTCAATTCCAGCCTCAGGTGACTGTCGTGTAGAGTTTGTCTGTTCTCCCCGTGTCTATGTGGGTTTCCTGTAGGTGCTCCGGTTTCCTCCCAAAGACATGGAGAGGATAAATAAACAAAGTCTTTTCCCTGGGGTGGGGGGGTCCAGTACTTGAGGGCATAGGTTTGGAGTGAGTAGGGAAAGATATAAAAGAGACCTAAGGGGCAACTTTTTCACACAGAGGGTGGTACGTGTATGGAATGAGCTGCCAGAGGAAGTGGTGGAGGCTGGTACAATTACAGCATTTAAAATGCCATCTGGATGGGTATATGAATAGGAAAGGTTTGGAGGGATATGGGCCAAGTGCTGGCAGGTGGGACTAGATTGGGTTGGGATATCTGGTCGGCACAAATTAGACATTGTTGAGAATCCTAGAATCCCTACAGTGTGGGGACAGGCCCTTCAGCCCAACAAGTCCACACCGACCCGCCGAACCGCAACCCACCCAGACCCATTCCCCTACATTTACCCCTTACCTAACACTACGGGCAATTTAGCATGGCCAATTCACCTGACCTGCACATCTTTGGACTGTGGGAGGAAACCGGAGCACCCGGAGGAAACCCACACAGACACGGGGAGAACGTGCAAACTCCACACAGTCAGTCGCCTGAGGCGGGAATTGAACCCGGGTCTCTGGCGCTGTGAGGCAGCAGTGCTAACCACTGTGCCACCGTGTCGACGAGTTGGACCAAAGGGTCTGTATCCATGCTGTACATCTCTATGACTCTGTGACTCTATGTGCAGGTCAGGTGAATTGGCCATACTAAATTGCCCATAGTGTTCAGGGATGTGCCTTAGTCAGGGATAAATGTAGAGTAATAGGGTATGGGGAAATGGGGTCTTGGTGGGTTACTCTTTGGAGGGTCGGTGTGGACTTGTTGGGCCGAAGGGCCTGTTCCCACACTAAGGGTCAGCACTGAAGGGTCGGAGGATCCTGTAAGTGGATAGGAGGTGTACAGTCAGGGTTCTCAGAGGCTAGCCCATGTTCGATACCAATGTGGGTGGATTGCTGTGTGTGACTGGTAACCATCAAGCTCCTTTAGATAAGCAGCGAGTATAATCACCAGGTACCTGCCCTGGTTTCATCCTGATTGTACTGCCATTTGGTTTGTTTCAGTAAATATGGCAAAATAGGGAGCTGGAAGTGAAAGAGGTGAACTGCTGTTTAATGAGTAATAATGCCCCTTAGTTGACGTCTCGCTGAGGGAGAAACCCTCCCCTTGATGCTTGTGAAACTGTAAACAAAGACAGGAATTGCTGCTGACATTGAGGTCGCCCTCACCAGGCCCCTCACTCGACTCTGCCTCCTGTCTTATCCTAACTCAATAAAAACCCAAAGAATTGCAGATGCTGGGAATCAGAAATGAAAACAGAAGTTGCTGGAAAAGCTCAGCAGGTCAGGCAGCATTAGTGGAGGGAAATCAGAGATAATATTTCGGGTCCAGTGACTCTTCCTCAAAACTTGACAGTTGGAGAGACAAAGGAGACAATAACTCTTTTGGGGGGCGGCACAGTGGTTAGGACTGCTGCCTCACAGCACTAGGGACCAGGGTTCAATTCCTATCTCAGGCGACTCTCTGTGTGGAGTTTACACGTTCTCCCCGTGTCTGTGTGGGTTTCCTCCGGGTGCTCCGGTTTCCTCCCACAGTCCAAAGATGTGCAGGTCAGGTGGATTGGCCATACTAAATTTCCTGTAGTGTTAGATGGATCGTTCAGAGGGAAATGGATATGGGTGGGTTACTCTTCAGAGGGTCGGTGCGGACTTGTTGGGCCGAAGGGCCTGTTTCCACACTGTAGGGAAGCTAATCTAATCTAAAACACTGTCCGGGCGGGTGAATAGCTGTTAATGGGGACTGTTAGTGACTGACAACGGTTGAGCTGTAATAGCAGTTTTTAGATCAGAGTGGTGCTGGAAAAGCACAGCAGGTCAGGCAGCATCTGAGGAGCAGGAGAATTGACGTTTCGGGCAAAGGCCCTTCTTCAGGAATAGATTTTCCTGCTCCTCGGATGCTGCCTGACCTGCTGTGCCTTTCCAGCACCACTCTGATCTAAACTCTGATTTCCAGCATCTGCTGTCCTCACATTTTCCGAGCTGTAATAGCAGACCATGTGATCACAAGGCCTGGTTGGGTGGGTGGGGGTAGTTGGGAGGGGGGAAGGATGTGGGAGAAGGTGCCTCAACCCCTAAATTAATTGACCTTGATACTATGTCGAGAAAGCTATAGACTTCCCAAGCAGAAAAGCATCCTGGTTCCCCTTGTTCTGACCACCCTAGCAGGTCCATCACACTTGCCATGTCTCTGTGACCAAGAAATCTTCAATTGTAAAATGCTAACTGTTGTTTGAGCTCTCCTTACACTGACCACCCTCCAACCTTACAATTCTCTGATCACTATCCTGAGTCTGGTTCTCAGTCTGCTGGTAGCACTGTCACTTTTGTCTCAGGCTCTGGAATTCCCTCCTGAAACCTTGCCTTGCCTCCCACCTCACTGACCTCTGCCAAAATGCTCCTTAAAACCAGGATTTGGGTCTCACTCAGCAAGCATGACCTCTAACCTCCTGGTCACTTGTCATTTTAAAGCTTTCACCTCGCACTCACATTCCTGCCCTGGGTCTGCCCAGTGCCAGTGGGAGGGACAATGCCTTATTTTTGCACTGAGACACTCTCCAGCATTCAGGACACAACTTCGAGCTTTAGATCAGGAACCTGGTCCACCGTTGTAGAATCCTAGAATCCCTACAGTGTGGGAACAGGTCCTTCGGCCCAACAATTCCACACTGACCCTCCGAAGAGAAAGCCACCCAGACCCATTCCCCGACCCTATATTTACCCCTGACTAATGCACCTAACCTACACATCAATTTAGCATGGCCAATCCACCTGACCTGCACATCTTTGGACTGTGGGAGGAAACCGAAGCACACAGACACAGGGAGAATGTGCAAACTCCACACAGACAGTTGGAGAGACAAAGGAATTGATAATGATCTGACTGGGAGGCTCAATAGCTGTGAATGGGGAGTGTTAGTGACGAACAATGGGTGGGATGTAATAGCAGACCATGTGATAACCTTTCCTGATGAAGGGCTTTTGCCCGAAATGTTGATTTTCCTGCTCCTCAGATGTTGCCTGACCTGCGGTGTTTTTCCAGCACCACTCTGATCTTGACTCTAATCTCACCCGAGGCTGGGACCGAACCCAGGCAGACACGGGGAGATTGTGCAAACTCCACACAGACAGACAGTCGCCCGAGGCTGGGGCCGAACCCAGGCAGACACGGGGAGATTGTGCCTTGTGGTAACATTTTCATGCTCCTTTATTCACTAGTTGACCTCCAGTTAAACATCTTTGCTGGGCCGGAGGACTTCTTTAAACCATTGCCTCCCCCTTTGCTTTTTATTATGTGGCTATCCCCTTTACCTGGGGAGGGGTGTATTGGAGGCAGTTCAGAGGAGGGTGACCAGATTGATCCCAGCGATGAGGGGTTTGTCTGATGAAGAGACATTGAGCAGTTTAGGCTGATACTCCCTGGAGCTTAGAAGAATGAGGGGAGATCTAATTGAGGTCTATAAGATGCTAAAGGGGATTGACACAGTAGACGTAGAGAGGATGGATCCTCATGTGGGACAATCCGGAATGAGAGGTGATGGTTTTAGGATAAGGGGCAGCAGGTTTAAACCAGAGACAATGGGGAATTCCTTCTCTCAGAGGGACATGGATCTGTGGAATTCACTGTCGCAGAGTGCGGTGGATGCTGGGACACTGAGTAAATTAAGGAGGAATGCTGAGATGAGCTCAGCCCACGGTGGAATTAAACAGCGGCACAGACCCGAGGGACTGAATGGCCTCCAGCTGGTCCTGGTTCTGATGTTCTTGTGTCTATTCCACTTGCTCCTCCTGACCTTTCCTCGACAGAAACGCATCACCTTCCCACTTGTTTCTCTTCAGTGCCAAAGATTAGTCATGTTGGACTCAAAACATTAATTCTGTTTTCTCTCTCTGCAGATGCTGCCAGACCTGCTGAGTTTCTCCAGCACTTTCTGTTCTTGTTTCAGATCTCCAGCATCGGTGGGATTTTGGTTGGGTTTAAAAGCAAGTGGGTGGCAGTCTATTCTCTGTAAGCCCTTAGATGTCTCGTCTTGTCACACTCCAGAAGATTCTGATGTCGAAGGTAATGCATAAACAACACTCATTGTAAAAGTCATGACTGAGACCTAAACTATGTCAACACTGAGGATTAAACTGAATACGAGGATAAAGGGGAAGAGGGAGAATTTATGAAAATATGAACTAGGAGCAGGAGTAGGCCATTCAGCCCTTTGAGCCCGTTCCACCATTCAGTAAGATCATGGCTGGTCTGATGGTGGTTCCTTCACTTCCCTGTTTATCCCAGTCACCTTCAACTCTCTTATCTGTCAAGAATCTATCGACCTCTGCTTAAAATGTACAATGACCCCCATCCCCTCTGCAGAAGGGAGTTTCAAAGACTCCAAAAGAATTCTCATTTCTGATTGAGGAAGGGTACCTCTTATTTGTAAAACTGTGTTCCCGGGTTCTATTCTCTCCCACTGGGGAAAACATCCTTTACCATCTGTCGAAAGCCCTCAGCATTTTCTCTGTATCAATAAGATCACCAAACATTCTACTAAACCCCAACAGATACCAACTCAATCTTTCCTCCCATCCCAGGAATCAGTCAAATAAGCCTTGTCTGAACTGTTTCTAATGCAGTAATGTTCTTCCTTAAATCAGGAGGTGAATCTACTCTCGATGTGGTCTCATTGATGCGGTGTACAACTGTAGCAAGCGATTCCCACTTTTATATTCCTTTCCTGTTCTCATTCTCTTGCTGCACCTGCACGTTCAGGTTTGATCAGGACACCCAGATCCCCTGTACCCCACAGTTTTACAATCCCTCTCCATCTCAGCAATACTCTGCTTTTCCATTCTCCTGACCTAACATGGATATCGATTGTAAATTGTTGAGGTTGTGTCACTAATCCCTGTAGCAAACCATCCATTACATCTTGCTAACCAAGAGAAGGCGTGTATATATCAATTTTGTTTTGTAGATTAGATTCCTTACAGTGTGGAAACAGGCCCTTCGGCCCAACAAGTCCACACCGACCCTCCGAAGAGCAATCCACCCAGACTCATTCCCCCTGACTGATGCACCTAACACTACGGGCAATTTAGCATGACCAATTCACCTGACCTGCACATCTTTGGACTGTGGGAGGAAACTGGAGCACACGTAGGAAACCCACGCAGACACGGGGAGAAAGTGCAAACAGTTGCCCGAGGCGGGAATTGAACCCAGGTCTCTGGCGCTGTGAGGTAGCAGTGCTAACCACTGAGCCACCGTGCCGACCTAAATTGTTTGATTCCTGTTAGCTGACCAATTCCTTTTCCATGCTAATTTTACCCTCTGTATTGGGCAGCATGGTGGCTCAGTGGTTAGCACAGCTGCCCCATAATGGTTAGCACAGCACCAGAGACCTGGTGACTGTCTGTGTGGAGTTTGCACATCCTCCCTGAGTCTGCGTGGGTATCTTCTGCGTGGCTCCAGTTTCCTCCCACAGTCCAAAGATGTGCAGGTCAGGTGGATTAGCCGTGGGAAGTTGCCCGTAGTGTCCAGGGGTGTGCAAGTAACTAGGGTTAGCCATGGGAAATGCAGCAGCAGAGTGTGGGATGTTCTTCAGAGGGTCAGTGTGTACTTGATGGGCCAAATGACCTGCTTCCACATTGTAGGGTTTGTATAATCCGTTACCAGGAGCACGTATATAGTGCTTTGGTGAAATGTCTGCCCAATTCCTACGTACAATTTGTCCACAACCTTTTCATTCATAATTCTTTTCTAAAAATGCATTCACCAGATGTGCCATTTCTGGCTGGGTCAGAGTTAATCACCTGCCCCTAGTTGCCCCCTTGAGAAGGTGGGGGTGAGCTGCCTTCCTGACCCGCTGCAGTCCATGTGCTGTAGGTAGACCCACGATGCCCTGAGGGAGGGAATTCCAGGATTCTGACCCAGGGACACTGAAGGAACGGCGATATATTTCCAAGGCAGGAGGGGGGGGGAACTTGCAGGGGGTGGGGTTCCCATGTACCTGCTGCCCTTGTCCTTCCAGATGGAAGTGGCTGTGGGTTTGGAAGGTGCTGCTCGAGGATCTTTGGTGAGTTTCTGCAGTGCATCTTGTAGATAGTACACACTGCTGTTACTGAGTGTGGGTGGGGGAGGGAGTGGGTGTTCATACATATATGGCTACTCCAGTTCAGTTTCTGTTAATTCCCAAGATAATGATAGTGGGGATACAGTGATAGTAACACCATTGAATGTCAAGGGGCGAGGGTTAGATTGTCTCTTATTGGTGATGGCCATAGCCTGGCATTTGTGTGGCGTGAAATGTTACTTGCCACTTGTCAGCCCAAGCCTGAGTATTGTCCAGATCTTGCTGTATTTGGACACAGACTGCTTCAGTATCTGAGAAGATGCGAATGGTCCTGAACATTGTGCAATAATTGGTCACGATCCCCACTTCTGACCTTATGGTGGAGGGAAGGTCATTGATGAAGCAGCTGAAGATGGTTGGGCCTAGGACACTACCCTGAGGAACTCCTGCAGAGATGTCCTGGAGCTGAGAAGACTGATGTCCAACAACCACAACCATCTTCCTACGTGCCAGGTATGACTCCAACCAGAGGAAAGTTTGTCCCCGACACCCATTGATCCCAGTTTAGCCAGGGCTCCTTGATATCACACTTGGTCAAGTGCAGCCTTGATGTCAAGGGCTGTCCCTGTCCCCTCCCCTCTGTGATCCTTTTGTCCATGATTGAGCTGAGGCTGAAAAGCTATCTTGGGGTTGTTATGGAGGAAGGGGGGGAGTGCTGTGCTGGAAAAACACAGCCTGTCAGGCGGCATCCGAGGAGCAGGAGAATCGGATGCTGCCTGACCTGCTGTGCTTTTCCAGTACCACACTCTCGACTCTGGTCTCCAGCATCTGCGGTCCTCATGTCCTGCTTGTTATGAGGGAAGGCTGGGTAAATATAACCACCACTGTTTGTGAGGAGGGTAAATGCCAACATGGATGAGATGGGCAGAAGGTCCTGTCTCGATTTTGTCACTTTGTAAATTGTACTTAGTTGGTAGCTGGCAGATCTACCTTTTAGGGAAGATGAGCTGTTTTCACTAATGTTTGAATTAACCATCGCCGCTGACGTTTAATTAGCTCCTGGACTACAACAGAGAGATCACAAGATGCTGCTCCCAAACAAACCTGTGATCCCTGGCCACCAGGTCATGAGCCAGTCTCACAACCTCACTGTTTCACTAGAATGCTGAGCTCTTGATAAAAATAGAGATAAGCTGGTGGTGAGGAGCATTAGTGATGGCAAAATGAAAGGTTCTGGTGTTCTGATTTCCTGGTGTTATTTGTAATTCTTGAGCTCCCCCTGATGGTGCAGCATCCAGATAAATGCCTGCACTGACGCTGGGCTCCACACTTCCTCTGAGAGCCTGCCTTCAGGAAACACAATGCTGCAATAGTCTCGGTCAGGCTTGACCTTCACCTCAGCTTCGGGCTCCCCAACATCTCTTCAGCATCTTCTGCTGACTCTCCGTAAACTCTGAAAGCGTACCCATCGCTGTCCTGTGTCTGAGCTCACACTGCATCCTGTTCAGCTCCCCGGCTCAAACCTCACATCATCATCCTTATTTTTAAACCCACCTCCTCACAAGCCCCCAGACCCCACCTTTAGGTGTGAACTTGTGGCACAACAGTACTGCTTCTGACACCGGATCAGAAGGAAGTGTGTTCAAATTACATCAGGCTCACTGAAGCTCAAATTCTAGGGCGGCACGGTGGCTCAGTGGTTAGCACTGCTGCCTCACAGCACCAGGGACCGGGGTTCAATTCCCGCCTCAGGCGACTGTGTGTGTGGAGTTTGCACATTCTCCCCGTGTCTGCGTGGGTTTCCTCCCACAGTCCAAAGACGAGCAGGTCAGGTGAACTTTCCTTGACGGAAATGGGTCTGGGTGGGTTACTCTTCGGAGGGTCGGTGTGGACTTGTTGGGCTGAAGGGCCTGTTTCTACACTGTAGGGAATCTAATCTATCTTCCCACTCAGTCCCTCCCTAATTTCCTCATCCCATCTTCCTGCCCTACAACCCTCCGAGATCTCTATGCTCCTTCATTCCTCTACCTCTGTCTGGACCTGGCTCATGTCGGTGCTTGGTTCACACTCCACTGACTCTGAGCCAGTGTGCCATAGTCATGGAGTCAAGATTAATGTGGTGCTGGAAAAACACAGCCGGTCAGGCAGCATCCAAGGAGCAGGCCAGAGCCCTCCATCAGGAATGAGGCTGGGAGACTCCATAGTGGAGAAATAAATGGGAGGGGGAGAAGGTAGCAAAGTGAATGGAGGTCACAGAGCCATAGAGATGTACAGCATGGAAACAGACCCTTCAGTCCAACCCGTCCATGCCGACCAGATATCCCAACCCAATCTAGTCCCACATACCAGCACCCGGCCCATATCCCTCCAAATCCTTCCTATTCATATACCCATCCAAATGCCTCTTAAATGTTGCAATTGTACCAGCCTCCACCACTTCCTCTGGCAGCTCATTCCATACACGTACCACCCTCTGAGTGAAAAAGTTGCCTCTTAGATCTCTTTTATATCTTTCCCCTCTCACCCTAAACCTATGCCCT
>NC_057727.1:2330702-2338667 GCF_004010195.1 Chiloscyllium plagiosum
GTTGTAATCTGAGGTAACCTTCTTCGCTGTCCAATATACCTCCAATTTTGGTGTCATCTGCAGACTTACTAACTGTACCTCTTATGCTCGCATCCAAATCATTTATGTAAATGACAAAAAGTAGTGGACCCAGCACCGATCCTTGTGGCACTCCACTGGTCACAGGCCTCCAGTCTGAAAAACAACGCTCCACCACCACCCTCTGTCTTCTACCTTTGAGCCAGTTCTGTATCTAAATGGCTAGTTCTCCCTGTATTCCATGAGATCTAACCTTGCCAATCAGTCTCCCATGTCGAACGCCTTACTGAAGTCCATTTAGATCATCGATCAACCCCACCAGCCCCGTAGCTGAACATATGGGCGGCACGGTGGCACAGTGGTTAGCACTGCTGCCTCACAGCGCTAGAGACCCGGGTTCAACTCCCTCCTCAGGCGACTGTCTGTGTGAAGTTTGCACATTCTCCCCGTGTCTGCGTGGGTTTCCTCCGGGTGCTCCAGTTTCCTCCCATAGTCCAAAAATATGCAGGTTAGGTGAATTGGTCGTGCTAAATTGCCCCTAGTATTAGGTGAAGGGGTGAAATGTAAGGGAATGGGTCTGGGTGGGTTGCGCTTCAGCGGGTCGGTGTGGACTTGTTGGGCCGAAGGGCCTGTTTCCACACTGTAAGTAATCTAATCCCCCTCCAACTCTGCAGGACATACAAGTCCTGGGCCTCCTCCAGCGCCACCCCTTTACCACCCGACCACTGGAGGAAGAACGCCTCATCTTCTGCCTCAGGATCCCTCAAACAAAAATTCCAGGTTTGCCAGGGCTCCTTAATGTCGCACAATCCATACTTCTGCTTTGAAGTCTTATGGTACATCAGCACAGACACCATGGGCTGAATGGCCTTCATTTATGTGAGCCCATGATTTCAGTAACTTTCATCTTGTGTGTTGCTCTGTGCTTTGTGTTAACAGGAGTCACTGTCATTGGGAATTGTGGTCGAAATACTACCTCTGTCTTGGGGGGTCATGGGTATGGTGTCAGGCACAGACCCCTCTAGCTGGGGAGAGCGGGCTTCTCTCCCCGTGGTCAGTCTTCCAATGAGGGGCATTGGCATTTGCCCTACCTTTACCTGACTTGTGAGGGCGTTCCCAGTGACACCTGGGTATCACCCGCCCCAGACAGCCGATGGTAGCCCCATACAGACACCTACAGATTCACCCTGAGAGTGGGAGAGACTCAGCTTTGTCTGCGAGGGACCAATGATGATGATGAACTGACTAGTGTTAGATCTGTTCAGAAAAGATGGTTCTTGTCTGATTAGTCTCTAGGGTGAGACAGCAACAAGTCTTACCTGATTGTATCCCGAAACCCTATGGTCTCCTCACAGAGGTGGGGTTCTCCAGCAATTCCTGTTTTAGTTTCATTCTTTTCCAATATTGTTTGTAAAGTCTCTTGGTTCCTTTTCAGAATGACGCGTTCAGCGATGTGGGTCAAACTGACACGGTAGAGATATAGGATCCCCTTGAGAACCTACAATGCTTCCTCAGTTCTGGGAAGAGGGTCTTTGCACTGAGTCCCCAGTAAACAACAGACCCTCAGTGTTCTGTCTTCCCTCCTCATGGTGATCAGGGAGGGAGGTGTACGGACGTCCCAACTCTCCAACGGCATCTCACACCAAAGGTATCAGCAGGTAGCCCAGGCTTCCTTCCTGGTGATGGAGTGAGATCCTGTGAGAAGGAATCTTTACTGGATGCTCCTCTTTAGTGACAATCCCGAGGTTCAGTTTGCTCCAATACCCAACACCATCGTCCCATTTCCTGAAGGTTGCCCTGTAATTGGTGATAGCAGTAACGAATGGCCTCCTGTGGATCTGCTCCCACTCACCAATGTCTGATTTGGAAAGGAGCTCGGAGATGTCTCCTCCACTCAGGGCGCTCACCGTGATGGTGGCAGGTTTAAGGACTTCTCCAGATGCCCTTGGTCTGAGGTCAATGTCGCTGTCACTGAAATTGACAATCTGCAGGGGGACCGTCCCCCAGGGATGGAGGGTGGGTCCCAGAGTGACTCCAACTGGGTGCTCTGCTCCATCTGACACGGCCATGCTGTACCAAGGCCTGATGTCACCCACTTGGCGATGGTTGGCATGAGCCTTCAGGAACAGTGATGGTGTGGGCAGGTGAAAGAACACCATGATTCCCTGCTACCCCAGCGGTTTCAGTGTCCCCCACAGTCTGAGACACCCTGAGAGCATGGAGCAAGGTCAGAGAGCCCTGTGTCCCATCTCCCGAGCTCATCATGTGCTGCTTATCGCAGTCACCAGACACGGTTACCAAGGATACCCAGAGAACTCTTAACACGTTTAACCCCCCGCACCACGCAGAGTCTCAACTGCTTTCCTCCCAGTGGGTAGCAGACCGAATTACAAATGGGCATGAGCAGCCGGACTGAGGGGAGACAGCGAGAGCTCGCTGTAGCTGTGATAGAGGATGGCCAATCACTGGGCAGCAGAGACCCCGAGGAGGGAAGAGACATTGACTGCTCAGCAAGATCCCACAGAAAAGCTGGTGAGTAATGATTGCCACTCCTATGTCAATGAGGCACGATGATCCCACCTTGCCCGATTTCACCCTCACCGTGGGGTGGCTCACTAACGCTCTACACAAGAGAGCGCCTCCTCCTGGAGGAAGCTCACCTATGGCTAGGTTCCCCTGCCGTGTGAAGGTGGGGACAGGCAACAACCAAGGTCACAGCTAATCATTTCCGGATGCTACTTCCCAACTTCCAGTGGGCCCGAACTCCGGAACTCTGCCTCTCCTCCATCATGCAATTCCTTCAGGAACCTTCCTTCTGTAAAGGAGCTAAATGCATTTGTATAGCAACCTTTCCCCATCAGGGCACCTTACAAAGTGCCTAACAGCCAATGAAAATTTCTCAAGCATAGTCAATGGATCTAGGAAGGGCACAGATTTGCCAGAACAACGCTGGGGCCTGGTGAATTAGCTTGGACGGCTGGTTTTCAGAGTAGATTGGTGCTAACGGTCTGGGTTCAATTCCTACAAGGGACTCTCCATCGTTAACCCATGCTCTGGCCTGAGGTGTGGTGACCCTAAAGTTAAAGTAACCCCCCCCTCTCTCTCTCTCTCTCTCTCGTTCTGGCAAGATTATACACAAATACCAATGACCAGGGGAAGCTAATGGCTAAAGAAACAGAGACCCAGACAGGAAGATATATTTTGTACGCTGAGTTGTTACGGTCTGGAATGCCAAGTCTGAAACTTGGAGAGGTTCAAACTCAACGCTTTCAGCGAAGACAGAGTTCATGTTTAGTTAGATTGTTGATTCCATCTTTCAGCTGCGGGTGTTTATCCTGTGTTTTCTCCGGAGTGGGGCGGAGGTGGGAGGTGGGGGGAGCTCCATGTTATGTAAGGGTGCAACCTCCACCATGACCTCACGGAATCTTCCGGAATGTTTTCCACTGCTCAGCTGCTTGTACTCCCTGAGGGGATGGATTCAAACAGGGAGTCACTCGCAGTCCCATGACTCAGCCCAGCTGCATCCAGCTTCTTGTTTATAGCAACAAGAGGAGGCCATTCAGCCCCCCCCCCGAACCTAACCCACAGTTTAATCAGATTGTTCCTTATCAATGCTGTAGCTTCACCATGGTGCCAGGTCCCATAATTCCTGACCAACAGCAATCCTAGATTTTAAGATTCCAGTCGCTCCCTCCCCCCCCCCCCAGTACTCTATGGGAGAGTTCCAGATGTCCCCTCCCAGCTTCTCTACCCTCCCAAAGGATAGAATCACGGTAAGGTCCAGCATGGACATTGAGCCCACAGTCTGCTGGCTCATTCAATCAGCTCTCCAGGTAATCTCAGGGCTCCAGTGGTGCTGTGGTACTGTCCCTATCTCTGGATGAGGAGGCTGGGGTGGGGGTCAATCCCCAGCGATGCATAAAAGGTGATGATTGGATTTACTGTACTCACATGTCCCTGAGTACAGAGAAAAGCTTTGTTTTGTGAGCAGTACAGGCAGATCATAGCAGACAGGCACATACAGATCCTAGGGTGCTGAGACAGAGCGAGGTGTACAGGGTTACAGCTGTACACGAGGGGCACAAAGCATGAAGTTAGAGAGGTCCGTTCATCAGTCTAATAACAGGGGGGAAGAAGCTGTTCCTGAACCTGTTGGTGCGTGTGTTCCGGGTTCTGTACCGTCTGCCGGACGGAGGAGGTTGTAGGAGAGCATTCCCCGGGGGGGAGGGGTCTTTGATGACATCGGCAGCCTTTCCGCGGCAGTGAGCCGTGTAAATGGAGCCCGTGGATGGGAGGGTGGTTTCGGTGATGGGCTGAGCTGTGCACACCACCCTCTGTAGTTTCTTACAGTCCTGGGCAGAGCAGATACTGTACCAGGCCGTTATGCCCCCAGACAGTATGCTGTCAATGGGGCAGTTGTAAAAGCTGGTGAGGGTCCTTATGGAATGGTGAATTTCCTATTAACATCTGTCTGAAGAATGGCCTCCTATACTGTAAGATTCTCTGATGAAGGGTCAAAGTTTAAAGACAATGGCATTGACTCAGTTTGTATTCCATTGAGTACTGTCAAAGATTAAGGAAGATGGAGGTTATGTTTTAAGGTAATTCAAGAAGTTGATAAGATAGAGAGGAATAACAGTTTCCTCCATTCATTCACGGGATGTGGGTGTCACTGGCTGGCCCAGCATTTATTACCCCATCCCTAATTGCCCAGAGGGCAGTTAGGAGTCAACTACCTCGCTGTGGGTCTGGAGTCACATGTAGGCCAGACCAGCTAGAGACGGCAGTTTCCTTCCCTAACGGACATTAGAAGGAGCTGGATATAGTTCTTTTTGGATGAAGGGATATTGGTGGGGAGCGATGAGATTATTGAGCTCACTGATCAGCCATGATCATATTGAACAGCAGAGCAGTCATGAGGGGCTAAACGGCAAACTCCTTCTCTGTTTCCCTGTAGTGAACCAGATGGGTGTTTACAATCATCAGCAAAGGTTTAATGGCACAGTGGCATTATCACTGGACCGTTAATCCAGAGACCCAGGTAATGTCCTGGGGACCTGGGACTGAATCTCACCACGGCAGATGGTGGAATTTGAACTCAGTAAAATCTGGAATTAAGAGCCTAATGCTGACTGTGAATCGATTGTCAGAAAAATCTGGGTCACTAATGTCCTTTAGGGAAAGAAATCTGATCTGCATGTGACTCCAGACTAACACTTCACTGTCCTCTGGGTAATAAATACCCTCACCATGTGAATGAATTTTTAAAAAACTGCAATTCACTTTATATTCCAGATGTTTTTAATTAATGTTAAATTATACCAGAACATTAACCTGGGCCTGTTCACCAATATTAGCTTCTACCAGATGTAGGATTGCTCGCTGAGCTGGAAGGTTCATTTTCAGACGTTTCGTCACCATACATGGTAACATCTTCAATGAGCCTCCGGACAAAGCATTGCTGATGGTTCCTGCTTTCTATTTATATGTTTTGGTTTCCTTGGGTTGGTGATGTCATTTCCTGTGGCGATGTCAATTCCTATGAAGATGTCATTTCCTGTTCTTTTTCTCAGGGGGTGGTAAATCAGGTACAAGTCAAAGTGTTTGTTGATAGAGTTCCAAATAGAGTTGATAGAATTGCTTCTACCATTGGGACCTCTTCTTCTACTGAGATGCCCAGAACAAGTGATTAATTTGACAGTCCTTTCACAGAGGGGCTGAGTGGCCTCCTCTTGTTGCTAGGTTGCAGACAGTGAGGGAGAAACAGGAAACAGCTGGCCTCTGTAACTCGCGCTGTGCTCTGAGCCCTGGAACCACGGGGAATCCAATTCCAAAACTGTAAACAGCTGCATAAATGTCCCAAGAGTGGGAAACATTCTGGAAGATTCCATGATGCTTTGGCGAAGATGGCACTGTTACATAACATGCCGTCCCTGGAGAAAGTGAGGCACAAACACTTGCAGCTGAAATAAATGAATCAATGGCTGGCTCTGTCTTTTCTTAAAGCCCAGTTCTCCCTCTACATCCTGCTATCCCTGCAACATGGTCCGTCCCAACATGCCTCCATGCTCATTGTGTGATCTTGCTGTGTACTTTTGCTACTGCGCACTATATTAGCCACTCCACCCCCTCAGAACACCAGCGGAAGTCAATGACAACAGCTTTGCATTGATCAAATGCCTTTTGAAGGAAACTTCCCAGGACACTTCCTGGAAGCACTTTCAGACATTTGACCCAAATGGCCACGAGGTCCAGAACAGTCCTGATGGTTTGGTAATGGCCACTGGATGGTGATTGTGGTTGGGCAGCTTTCATGAACCCCGCTGGAACCGACTGAGATCTCCTTCTCCTCAGGCTGCCCCTCAAGATGGAGGATATCTTCTGTCCACACTGAGGCATCTGGTCCTGAGGTGACAGGATTGTCTGAAACTGGGCCCACACCGGGCTGCTGGTGGGCCAAGGGGTGCTCCCTGAAGTGGCTGGGTGATGGTACTCGGGCCATCACATACTCCCTCCACTTGGACATCACCTCAGGTTGTGGGAGAGGCTTAAAATGGCTAGCCCTTCCATTGACACTTCTGCTCCAGTTTGGGCTCGTGTTTCCCACAACGGTGACCATGAAACCACTGTCAATTGTTGGAAAAATCCATCTGGATCCCTAATATCCTTTAGGGAAGGAAACTGCCATCTTTACCTGGTCTGGCCTACATGTGACTCCAGACCCACAGCGATGTGGTTGACTCTTAACTGCTCTCTGGGGGATTGGCAATAAATGCTAAGCCAGTCAGTGACACCCTCATCCTTAAAGAGTCATAGCATCATAGAATTATATAGCGCAGAAGAAGCTCTTTTGACCCATCACGTCTGGACTATCAAAACTACTCTACCCTGGTTCCACTTTCCCACAGTAGGCCTTGACCGTTACAACGGTTTGAGTGCTTACCCAAGTACGTTTTGAGACTCATTCAGGACTCACACACCTCCCGATGAGATTCACTGCTGGTCTTTGCTTGATTTTTCTGTTTCTATTTGAAGGTTTCCATCTGTGATATTTCGGTTTTGTAATTAGTTCCGGGATTGTGTGTGTACCTGTTTGTGTTACACTCTGCACTGGTCAGCATGGAGCAAGGGACTGCCAGATACTGAACCTTCAAAGGGGGAGCAGAACAGAGAGTGACAGTTCGTCATGTGACCGATCATCACAGCCTTTCAACATTCGACAGACCGAGTGGAAAACGATTCACCGACCTGGTCGCAGAACATGGATCCTCTTTGATGAAAGGAGGGACTTTAAGGGGATTATTTGCTTTGCAAGGAAACAGAGACACCATTCCATTTCACTTCCCCTCCGTCTGACACACCGTTCTCACATGGGTACACATCGCACAACCCTTCATTGTCCCTGGGTCAACATCCTGGAATTCACCGTGTGAAATAGGAACAAGAGGAGGCCACTCAGCCCTTCGAGCCTGCTCTGCCATTCAATAGGATCCTGGCTGATCCAACATTCCTCACCTCCACTTCCCTGCCCTTTCCCCTCGATTCCCCGACTGATGCAGAATCTCTCTCTCTCTCTCAGCCTTAAATACCCACAAGGACCCTGCCCCCACAGCTCTCTGTGGTAAGGAGTTCCAAAGACTCTCAACTCTCTGAGGGAAGAAATTCCTCCCCATTGATTAGGGACAGTCAACATGGCCTTGTGCGTGGGAAATCATGTCTCACAAACTTGATTGAGTTTTTTGAAGAAGTAACAAAGAGGATTGATGAGGGCAGAACAGTAGATGTGATCTATATGGACTTCAGTAAGGCGTTCGACAAGGTTCCCCATGGGAGACTGGAATACAGAGAGAACTAGCCATTTGGATACAGAACTGGCTCAAAGGTAGAAGACAGAGGGTGGTGGTGGAGGGTTGTTTTTCAGACTGGAGGCCTGTGACCAGTGGAGTG
>NC_057727.1:2339194-2340827 GCF_004010195.1 Chiloscyllium plagiosum
TCTTTTCCCTGGGATCGGGGAGCCCAGAACTAGAGGGCATAGGTTTATGGTGAGAGGGGAAAGATATAAAAGAGACCTAAGGGGCAACTTTTTCACACAGAGGGTGGTACGTGTATGGAATGAGCTGCCAGAGGATGTGGTGGAGGCAGGTACAATTGCAACATTTAAGAGGCATTTGGATGGGTATATGAATAGGAAGGGTTTGGAGGGATATGGGCCGGGTGCTGGCAGGTGGGACTAGATTGGGTTGTGACATCTGGTCAGCATGGATGGGTTGGACCGAAGGGTCTGTTTCCATGCTGTACATCTCTAGGACTGTCTGAAATTGGTGCTCATTTATTCTGAAACTGTGCTCTTTGGACCTAGACCCTCCCATGAGGGGAACCATCCTCTCAGCATTGACCCCGTCAAGCCCCTAAAGAATCCAACATGTTTCAGTGAGATGACCTCTCATTCTGCTAAACTCCAGGGAGTAGAGCCCCAACCTGTTTAAACTTTGCCCATAAGACAAGTCCTCCGTCCCAGGGATCCTTCTCTGAACTGCCTCCAGTGAATTGAACTGAGATTCCGTACAGTGTGGAAACAGGCCCTTCGGCCCAGCAAATCCACACCAACCCTCCAAACAGAAACCCACCAAGAACCATTCCCCTATCCTATATTTACCCCTAACTAATGCATCTAACATTACAGGCAGTTTAGCATGGCTAATTCACCTGACCTGCAAATCTTTGGACTGTGGGAGGAAACCGGCGCACCCGGAGGAAACCCACGCAGACAGTCACCCGAGGCTGGAATCGAACCTGGGATCCTGGTGCTGAGAGGCAGCAGTGCTAACCACTGAGCCACTGTGCTTTCCCCAAAATGAGAGCTTTCTTTAAATAAGGGTCCTAAATTGCTCACAGTACAGCGAAGAAAGATGTTTTATTCAGATTGTGTGTTGTCGAAGATCAGAATATCTCAAAGAGGTATCCAATCAGGGGAATGACTGAGCTTCAGGGAGACCGAGGATGTGGAGCCCGGTCGAATGATTCACAGGGCGGCACTCCCCAGACAACAGGAGCTGATCTGGTTATCCTCTGTGGCAATGGTCAGGCATGTGGCAGGGCCCACCACACACTCTCACACACTCACACACTCAATCTCACACACACACTCTCACACACTCACACACTCGCTCTCACACACACACTCTCACACACACACTCTCACACACTCACACACTCACTCTCACACACACACTCTCACACACTCACACACTCAATCTCACACACACACTCTCACACACTCACACACTCAATCTCACACACACACTCTCACACACTCACACACTCAATCTCACACACACACTCTCACACACTCACACACTCAATCTCACACACACACTCTCACACACTCACACACTCAATCTCACACACACACTCTCACACACTCACACACTCAATCTCACACACACACTCTCACACACTCACACACTCAATCTCACACACACACTCTCACACACTCACACACTCGCTCTCACACACACACTCTCACACACACACTCTCACACACTCACACACTCAATCTCACACACACACTCTCACACACTCACACACTCGCTCTCACACACACACTCTCACACACACACTCTCAC
>NC_057727.1:2340904-2349969 GCF_004010195.1 Chiloscyllium plagiosum
CAAGTTCACACCAACCCTCTGAAGAGCAACCCACCCAGACCCGTTTTTCCCTCTGACTAATGCACCAAACACTATGGACAATTTTACATGGCCAATTCACCTGACCTGCACATCTTTGTGACTGTGGAAAGAAACCAGAGCACCCGGAGGAAACCCACGCAGACACTGAAGAATGTGCAAACTCCACACACAGACAGTCGCCCGAGGCTGGAATCGAACCTGGGACCCTGGTGCTGTGATGCAGCAGTGCTAACCACTGAGCCACCATGCTGGAAACCCCACCTTGTTCACTGATTTCCTTTAGGGAAGGAAATCTGCCATCCTTACCCGGTTTGGCCTACATGTGCCTCCAGACCCACAGCAACGTAAGTAACTCTTAATTGCCTTCGATTAGGGATGGGTAATAAATGCGAGTCTAGCCAGGTTGCACACATCCCCTCTGTATACTGTAAAATAGGAAAATATGGTAAATATTTAATAAGTAAAATTGACATACTCTTAAACATTCTCATTGATTCACTCACACACACACACACATACACTCACTCACACACCCACACACTTCTTCTAACATACACACTCACTCACTCTCTCATACATACACTCTCATACAGACACTCACACCCACACATGTTGTATCAAACCAATCTCCATTACAAGTGCCATTTCTCCAGCAACTTCCAAATGCTCAGGGTGACACAGGGAGGATCAGGCCTTGGAAGGGTAATGGGACATTTTAATATCTGTCTGAGAGGGCAGATGGTTTAACCCCTCGTACACACAGTGCAACCGTGCAGCATTCCCACAGTGTTGCGCTCGGTGTGTCAGTCTGCCTTATGAATTCACATGTCTCCGGAGTGGGCCATTATCCTCAGGTTTCTGACTAAGGGTCAGCGAGAGAGAGCTATCCGCACTGAGGCAGGGTTCACACCTCACAAGGTGCCTGCTAGCAACATCACCAGGTGAGGTCGAACCTCCAGTCTCACAGCGGGGGCCGGGGGCTGTGGGTGGGGAGGGTAGATATCACAAGCAGCTGCTGCTCAGTAACGACCAAACTGGTCTGACAAGGAGCAAAGAGGGAAACACACAATTCATCAACTCATCCTCGTATTCGGACACTGGCCTCAAGGTTAAATCCTGACCTTCAACCCCAAGGTGGGAGCGATATGATCACAGTAGGGAAGGCTGCAGACCAAACTCACCAGGATGCTGCCTGGGTTGGAGCGTCTGAGCCCTGGGGACAGGTTGGATAAACTGAGCTCGTTTCCTGGGAGCAGTGAGGGGTGAGATGGGACCTGATAGAGGTGCCTCAGATTCTGAGTGGTATAGATTAGGTGGATAGGAAGGGGCCCATTTTCCATTAGTAAATGGGTCAATAACCAGTGGGTGTGGATTTAAGGTAAGAGATGGAAGGCTAAAGGAGAGTTGAGGAGAAACGTTTTCACTCAGAGGGTGGTTAGAGTCTGGAACTCACTGCCTGAAAGGTTACTTGAGCCAGAAACTCTCGCAGTAGATAAGCAGTATTTAGATATTTACCTGCATTGCCATAGCCTCCAGGGATATGGGCCAAGAGCTGGAAAATGGGATTGGTTTAGTCAGATCTTAGCTGACCTGGTATGGGCATGATGGGTCGAATGGCCTTGTTCTGCACTGTAAAGGGCCAGAGGTCTAAGCTAGAAACAACACTTCACCGGGAAATCTCAAAGCAGTGAAAGGTACTATGGAAAGGCTTGAAAGGAGGCTGGTTTGTCTGAGCGTGTAGCATCCTCTCCCAGTTCCATAAGTCCAGGTACTTGGAGGCAGAAACCTGCAGCAGCTCAGACCTTCAGCTGCTCAAAGTGGCTTCAATCCCACTCCTGATTGGTTAGGCAATAGGGCTGGTTGTTAAATTGCCTATAGTGTTAGGTGTTAGCTCTGTTCCTGATGAAGGGCTTTTGCCCGAAACTTCGACTTACCTGCTCCTCGGATGCTGCCTGACCTGCTGTGCGTTTCCAGCACCACTCTGATCTAGAATCTGGTTTCCAGCATCTGCAGTCCCTGTTTTTACACAGTGTTAGGTGCTTTAGTCAGAGGGAGGTGGGTCACTCTTCGGAGGGTCGGTGTGGACTGGTTGGGCCGAAGGGCCTGTTTTCACACTGCAGGGAACCTAATCATATCTCACACAATAACAGAATCCCCACAGTGTGGAAACAGGCCATTCGGCCCAAGAAGCAGCTGGATTCAGTATTCCTGGTGGAAAGGCAGTGATGTGGGCGGCCTGGTGTGGTACTCCTGGACCGGATTATATTTTTAGTTATATCTTAATATCCTCTGCGTCTCATCACCGCTGCTTTAAAAATTCAAACTCCATAAGACCATAAGATGTCGGAGCAAACCAAGGCCGTTTAGCCCATCAATTTTGTTCGGGGTGGGGGTGGGGTCACAACTCATCTGATAATCCTCAACTCCACTTCCTTGCCTTTTCCCCATAACTCTCGATCCCCTTTCTGATGAAAAGGCTGTCTGTCTCAGACTTGAATATGTGGTGCTGGAAAAGCACAGCAGGTCAGGCAGCATCCAAGGAGCAGGAAAGTCGACGTTTTGGGCAAAAGCCCTTCATCAGGAATTTCCAACATCTAATCTCCAACATCTGCAGTCCCCACTTTCTCCTCAGCCTTGAGTATCCTGAATGACCCAGCCCCCGACAGCCCTCTGTGGGAAAGAATCCCACAGATTCACTCCCCTCCGAGGGAAGAAATTCCTCCCCATCTCTGTCTTCAATGGGTGACCCCTTACTCTGAGATGATGCCCCTCTGGTCCTAGACCCACCCACACAGGGAAACAATCTCTCCACATCTTCCCTGAGAATCTTCTACATTTCAATCAGGTCATCTCTCATTCTTCTAAACTCAGTGAGCCTCGGGCCAATGTACTCAACTGCTCCTCGTCAGACAGTCCCTCCATTGAACTGAATTAGCTTTATTGTCGAAAGCACTGACATGATCCTAAAGCCCAGGATTAGCTGAGTCAACCTTCTCTGGACTGCCCCTAACATCAGTCATTTATTCTTTAGGTAACGAGCCCTAACTTCTTCACAGTACAGAGGAACCTCGATTATCCGGACGACATGGACGGAGAATATTTCATTTGGTTAATTGAATGCCGGGTAACATAGTTTAGCCGAACATTGGGACCTTGTGATCTTGTCGGATAATCTGCAATTCGGATAATGGAATGCTGGATAATCGAGGTTCCTCTGTATTCCAGCTGTGGTCGAGTTAATGTCTTGTATAGTTTTAGCAAAACCTCCCTCCTTTTATACTCCATTCCCTATGAAGTAAAGGCCAACATTCCAACCTCCTTCTCTATTACCCGCTGAACGTGAATGCTAGTGTTTTTGTGATTCATAAACGAGGAATCCCAAGTCCCTCTGTGCTGCAGTCTTTCTTCATTTGAGTAATATTCAGCTCCTCTCTTCTTCCTGCCAAAGTGCATAACCTCATAATTCCCCACATTATATTCCATTCTCTCGCTTCCCCTGTCTATAGGCTCCTTGTGTCATCCTCACAACTTGCCTTCCCATCTATTTTTGTCATCCGCGCACTTGGTGATAATATAGTCACTTTCCTTATCCAAGTCTTTAACATATATTGTGAATAATCTTGGCTCCAGCACTAATCCTCATGACATTTCATTAGTTACAAGTTGTCATCCTGAAAACACGTGTCCTTATCCACAACTCCCTGTCTTCTACTCATTAGCCAATCCTCCATCCATATTAATTTGCTAACCCCAACACCATAGGTCTTATTTTATTGTGCAGCTTATCATGTACCTACGATTCAGTACCCAGGGACCTTTCTACTTAAGATGGTGCTGTAAGTGGTGGTGACTTGTAAACGTTTCACTGTACCCATGTGAGTGCTTTCGACAATGAAGCTAATTCAATTCAATTGCCAAATATCTTCTGGAAATCCAAATCAGTTATTACCAATGACTTTACCCCTCTTATATTCTGCTTGTTACCTCTTCAAAGAATTCTGGTAAATTTGTCAAGTGTGATTTCTCCTCGTGAAGCTGCACTGACTCTCCTTGGTCAGATTCTGAATGCTCTGTTGTTACAGAATCTTTATAACAAAACCCAATAACTTCCTGGAGGATTCCTACCAATGCATCAACTATCTCTGCAGCTAATTCCTTATATATCCCAGCACGGATCCCATCAGATCCAAGGAATGTATCCCATTAGTTTCCCTACTACTTTTTCTCTTTGGTAATTGAATTTATATCCTCTCCCCATTTTGTTCCTTGAATGTTTAAACATTTTGGAATACTATTAATGTCTTCAACATGAACACTAATGAATTTGTTTAACTCCTCCACCATTTCCTGGTTTCCTATTATTATTTCCCCAGTCTTATTTTCAAATAGACCTACCTTCACTTTGACTTTTTGTGTCCTTTTTAGATATTTAGATGAAGCAGATGAACACCTCATCTTCCGCCTTGGGACCCTCCAGCCCCAGGGCATCAATGTGGACTTCGCCAGTTTCCTCATTTCCCCTCCCCCCACCTCACCCCAGTTCCAACCTTCCAGCTCATTGCACTCTCAGTTACGTTCTCCCCAGCCCCACCCCCCTCTCCCATTTATCTCTCCACCCCAAAGGCTCCCAGCCTCATTCCTGATGAAGGGCTTTTGCCTGAAACATTGATTTTCCTGCTCCTCGGATGCTGCCTGACTGGCTGTGCTTTTCCAGCACCACGCTAGGCTATTTTATAACGCAGAGGGACAGTGACAGTGCGTGTTCAGTGACTAGACCAAGAAGAGTGTTCCTTCCTCAATCACCAAGAGTCATCTCTCCCGAAAGAGAGAGTCTGACTACTTTATCCTTTACCGTCCACTTTTATATTAATTTCAATTTATCCTCAAACTTTAATTTTCCCATTAATTTTTTTTTAGGCATTTGTTTGTTGGTTTTTAAACCTTCCCAATGCTTGGAAGAGGCAGATCTTGCTTAAGATTGCTGTGAATGCTTCAGCCTTATCCTCTGAACTGAAGTCCTGCGTTCCTCTATCATTGAGGTTGGGGATATTTGTGGAGCCTCCTCTCCCACTGAGTTGTCTAGTTGTCCACCACCTATAGCAGGACTGCAGAGCTTAGATCTGATCTGTTGGTTGTGGGGTCATTTCACTCTATCCTTTGCACGCTCTATCTGCTGTTTGGCACACAACTAGTCCATGTGTCAAAACTATACCATCTTCAGCTCTGCCTGGTGCTGCTCCTGGCATGCCCTCCTGCACTCTCCATTGAACCAGGGTTGATGCCCTGGCTTGGTGGGAATGGTTGAGTGGGGGATAGGCCAGGCCATAGAGTCAGACAGCACAGAAACAGACCCTTCGGCCCAACCAGTCCATGCCGACCACAATTCCAAACTAAACTAGTCCCACCTGCCTGCTCCTGGCCCATATCCCTCCAAACCTTTCCTATTCATGTACTTATCCAAATGTCTTTTAAACATTGTAATTGTACCCTCATTAACCGCTTTCATAGGAAGTTCATTCCACATATGTGCGACTCTCTGTGTAACAAATTTGCTCGTGTCTTTTTAAATCTCTCTCCATTCACCCTAAAAATGTGCCCCCCCCCCCCCGGTCTTGAAATCCCCCATCCTAGGGAAAAGACACCTACCATTCACCTCGATCTATATCCCTCATTATTTTAGAAACTTCAATCAGGTCGCCTGTCACCCTCCCACACTCTAGTGAAACAAGTCCCAGCCTATCCTGCCTTTCCTCATAATTCAAACCTTCCATAGCCAACAACATGCAAGTAAATCCCTTCTGAACCCTCTCCAGCCTAATAATTTCTTCCCTATACCTGGGTGACTGGATCTGGACACAGTATTCCAGCAGATTCTGCTGGTTTTGATGGGCCACAGCACCTCATGGATGCCCAGTATTGAGTTGCTCGATCTGTTCGAAGTCTGTCCTATTTAGCACAGTGGTAGTGCCACACAACACGATGGAGGGTAAGATCCCACCAATTGTGACTTCCTTATCCACAAATTTAACCGTACGGAGGTGAGAACCCACTGCAGCTCAAATGTTCACCCATCCACATTTTTAAACATAAAAATACAGAACTTGGGAACCAACTTATGTAAAGTCACCCAAAGATAAAATGAAGTTTACCGAGGAAGTTCTCCTCTAGGCACAATGACTGCTGGTGGTAGGGGGGCACACTGCGGCCTTGCATTCAGTACCAAACGGAGAGATAGTCCTCCAGCAGAAAGGCAGCACTGTCCCATTGTACGCGCTGTTTGTGATTTCACCGCTTGTAAGCTTTTGCATGAACATAACCCAGAAAAAGGCAGGAATGTACTGTGTCTTCAATGTGAAGGTGGGACTTTGTCTCCACAAGGACTGTGCGGTGGTCACTCTTACCGATACTGTCATGGAGAGATGGATCTGCAGCTGGCAGATTGGTAAGGATGGGGTCAGGTATGTTTCTCCCTCTTGTTAGTTCCCTCACCACCTGCCACAGACCCAGTCTAACAGCGATGTCCTTTAGGACCCGACCAGCTCGATCAGTATTACTGCTGCCGAGCCACTCTTGGTGATGGACATTGATATCCCCCACCCAGAGTACATTCTGTGCCCTTGGCACCCTCAGTGCTTCCTCTGAGTGTTGTTCAATATGGAGGATACTGCTTCATCATCAGCCCAGGGAGGGTGGTACATGGCAATCAGCAGGAGGTTTCTGTGCCCAGGTTTAACCTGAAGCCATGAGACTTCACAGGGTCCGGAGTCAATGTTGAGGACTCCCAGGGCAACTCCCTCCCGACTGTATCCCACTGTGCGGTCACCCCTGCTGGCTCTGTCCTGGCGATGGGACAGGACATATCCAGGGACGGTGATGGTGGTGTCTGGGACATTGTAAAGTAGGATTCTATGAGTATAACTTGGCAGGTTGTTGATTGCTAGTCTGTGAGACAGCTCTCCCAGTGTTGGCATTTGCCCCCAGATGCTAGTGAAGAGGATTTTTCTGGTGCCTACATCGATGACAGGTGATCCGCCCGGTATCCTTGCCTTATTGAGACTTCATAGCAATTGATACAACAACGTGACTTGTTAGGCCATTCCAGGGGACAGTGGAGTGTCAGTCACACATTGTTGTGGGTTGGAGTCACATGTAGGCCAGCCTGGGTGAGGATGGCAGATTTCCTTCCTTAAAGGACATTAGTGAGAATATAATCCAGGATTTTTGTGCTCAAACAACCACCCCCCTCAGTTCTGAAGAAGGGTAATACCCGAAACGTTGACTTCTCCCCCTCCTGGTGTTGCCTGGCTTGCTGTGTTCTTCCAGCCTCTTACCTGTCTATTTTGGATTCCAACTTCTGCAATTTTGTTTGTCTCTGATCAGGTAAGGATGGCAGATTTCCCTCCCCAAAAGGCATTAAGGCATCCTCAACACAGAGATTAATAGATTCTAGATATGAAGGGATAGAGCTGGAAGACGATGTGAGGTAAAAGATCAGCCATGGTCTGGTTGAATAGTGTAGCAGATTCAAGGGGCTGAATGGTCTGCTCCTGCTCCCATTTCCTTGTGTACAGTACACATCCCCAGACAGCAATGTGATAATGACGGAGATAATCTGTTTTCTGAGAATTAGAACCTTCTCTCACATGGAATATGAAGAACTCCCAGGGGCTACTATAACCTCCAGCCAAATTCACAGATTAGATTAGATTCCCTACAGTATGGAAATAGGCCCTTTGGCCCAACCAGTCCATACCGACCCTCTGAAGAGTAACCCACCCAGACCCATTCCCCTACCCTATATTTATCCCTGACTAATGCACCTAACACGATGGGCAATTTCCCATGGCCAATTCACCCTGACCTGCACATCTTTGGACTGTGGGAGGAAACCGGAGCCCTCGGAGGAAACCCACGCAGACACGGGGAGAATGTGCAAACTCCACACAGTCAGTCGCCCGAGGTGGGAATCGAATCTGGGTCCCTGGCGCCATGAGGCAACAGATCGAACTACTGAGCCACTGTGCCACCCTTTGGGGTCTCAGCTTGGCATCATCCACAAGCCCACCCCCCCTGGGGCAAGTCAAGATGATGGAGCTTGAGTCTCTGGAGGGGAGCTGAGCCTCCAGATCAAGAGGACAGGGTAGATAAATCCCCAGTAAAGGAAAGTCCCTTCCTTCACTCCTTGAAGTTTCCACAAGATGGATTTGAGAAAAGGGGCTGAATATCCCAAGATCAGTGGTGAGTTTGGGAAAGTAGACTCATAAAATCCCAACAGCATGGAAGCAGGCCATTCAGTAGACTACACCAACCCAGATCCACACCATCCTCACAAGCCTGTAATCCCCATGGCTAACCCACCCAGCCTGCACACCCCTCAACATTATTCCCATGGCCAATCCACCCTATCCTGCACCAGACTGTGGGAGGATACTGGAGCACCCGGAGGAAACCCATGCAGACACAGGGAAAATGTACAAACTCCACACAGACAGTCACCCGAGGGTGGAATCAAACCTGGGTCCCTGGCGCTGGGAGGCAGCAGTGCTAACCACTGAGCCCCCATTCATGGGAAGGGAGAAGTGCTTACCAACGGGCCACTTCCTGTCCCAGGATGAGTAATTGACTTTGTGGGGGGGGGGGGGAGGAGAGAGTCTTTCCTCTGCTCTCTCCCTCCCTGTACTAACCCCATTGCCTCACTGGATTGGGAAGGCAGCTCTTAGTTACCACATCAGAGATTTACTTCTCCCAAATTTCTGTTGCTCAGAATCAGAGGTGGAGATGTACGGGGGGAAGTGGTAGATGAGGGTAATGGGGAGGGTGGTAATGTGGGGATGGTTAATCAGGAGGGGTAAGGGATGGACTGTGTTCAGGGCCAAATGGTGAGAAAGTAAATGGGGAGGGTATAAAGGGGTAAATAGGAGAGGGGTAATGGGAGAAAAGGGGAGAAAGCAAAGGTAAAAGGGAGGGTCTAATTGGAGAAGGAGTAAATGCAGAGGAAGTAAAGGGGAGCCAATGGAGAAAAAGATGGTGTCAATGGGGTAATA
>NC_057727.1:2353734-2354891 GCF_004010195.1 Chiloscyllium plagiosum
GGGGTAAATGGGGTCAATGTGGGGTCAGGGGGTAAATGGGGGTCAAGGGGTAAATGGGGTCAATGTGGGGTCAGGGGGTAAATGGGGGTCGGGGGTAAATGGGGGTCAAGGGGTAAATGGGGTCAATGTGGGTGTGAAGGGTTGGTTGCCCCGCCCCGTCCCGGGAAAGCCCCGCCTCCTGCCGGCAGGCCGGAAGTGATGTACGTGAGAGGGCGGGGCCGGGTGTAGGCCCCAAGCCTGGGGCTGGAGTTTGCGGCGAAGCGGCGGGCAGCCCCGGGGCGGTTGTGGCGCCGATGTCCCGGTGCCCCCCGGAGGGCCCGGCCGTTCAGGCCTGGTCACGGATCCCGGTGGTAGGGCCTCGGGCCCTGGAGGACGCGCTGTCCGTGTGGAGCCCCCTGTCCCCGGACCCGCTCCAGTCCCAGTCCCAGCTGCTGAGCTTCGTGGCCGGGCTCCGGGACGAGGGTTACCTGCCCACGGTGCTCCGGAGCCGGGACGTGTACGGCTACACCTCGTCAACCTGCCAGGTCCCGGCGGGGGCGGCCGCGGGGGCGAGCGCCGCGGGGGCGAGCCCGGGGGCGAGCGCGGGGCCCGCCGCCCCCGGCCCCGGCCCCGGTTACAGCCCGGCCCAGGGAGAGGCCTCCAGCCGGAAGAAGCCGCGGAGCAGGCCGCAGTGTAACGGCTGGCTGCGGCCTCCCGCCTCCGGGGTCCGGCTCGGGGAGAGTCCGGGGAGGAGGCCGCGGGGCCCGGACAGGAGGCCGCCCCGGCCCCGGGACCCGGACCCGGACCCGGACCCGGACAGGGACCGGGAGAGAGAGAGCGGCCGCCGGATCCAGCAGCAGCTGCACTCCCTGAAGGCCCGGCCCAGGCCCAGGCCCAGGCCTAGGCCCAGGCCCCGGCCCCGCGCACAGGAAGACCCCAGTCACAGCCGGCGGCGGCGGCTGCAGCTGCTCCAGTCCAAGGTGATCAAGGTGGATGACTCGTCCTCGGATGAAGAGGTTCGCAGGAAAGCTCAGAGAATCCTCCGGGTCAACCTGTCCCCAGTGATCAGGATCAGCCCGATCCCCTACCCACCCCGCTAGGGCAGGACACACACACACACACACACACAGACACTCACACACACACCCTCACACACACCCTCACACACACACACACAC
>NC_057727.1:2355689-2357136 GCF_004010195.1 Chiloscyllium plagiosum
CTCTCCTCACTCCATCCCCTCAGTCCCTCCCTCCCCCTTCATTGCCTCCCTCACTCTATCACTCCAGTTCCCTCCCTCACTTCCATCCTTCACTCTGTCCCCTCCCTCCCTCCCTCCCTCTGCTCTCTTCGCCTCCATCCACCTCCACAGCCTGCACCCAGATGGGTTTGGTCTCCCCAACGGACAAGCAAGACCCCCTCACGGACAGTGCACCACAGGGATCTCCGGAGCTGACCCCACCGCTGGGATTCTCGACCAAGCTCCAGATGCCAGAAGGACATGAGATTGCAAACTTCCTCGGGAGTCAGGGATTCCAGCCACCTCCTACAACCCCCACCCTCAAGCCATCTTCTTGCTCCCCAAAGCATCCCCTTCCCCACCCAGATCTCACCGTCAAACTGTCTACACTTGCTCCTTCTCTTTCTAATGTAGTTGTACGATATGGACTGTGACTCTGTCTGGATGTCTTTCCGGAAGTCTGGTTGATCACTTCATGGATCTTTTATTGTGGGGGAGGAGGTGCAAGCCAACACAGACTTGATGGGCTGAGTGACCTTCATCACCTCCTCCTCCTCCTGTCCCGTAACCATTCTGTGATCCTGTCTTTAAACATCTGTCTCTCGGAAAACTGCGTTGGATGGCCTCGCTAAGGGCAGCTTCAGCTGATCAGTGTTCATTTTCGGGTTGGTACTGACACGGCTTTAGAAATGTTTTTTCTTGTTTCCTCCACCTCAGTCGCTCCAGAGATGTTCAAGTCGCTGGTCCTCAAGACAAGTATTCTGAGAATTTTCAAGTGATGTGTTCTGGAATGGCATGGCGAAGAGTTCTATATACAGTACTTTCACTTTGACTTCATTGCTGTTGGTGTTGTCATTTCTATTTTGTATCTAAAGTCAGAAGTCACGCGACACCAATTTGTAGTCCAGCAGGTTTATTTGAAATCCAGTAAATCTGTCGGACTATAACCTGGTGTTGTGTGACTTCTGATTTTATCCACTCCAGATCAACACCGGCTCCTCCACATTTTGTGTCCGGCCTGATGGGGAGAGGTAAAGGAGAGGGGAGATATTAACCAGTCTATCTGCTCCTGATTGGTGTTGGGGTGACTGTGCACCCCACAGTCCCACTGGGTAAAGGATTAGACCTGGTTAAGATTCTCTGCGTCAGAGCTCACTCTGTGTGTACTTGCCCATAATCTTGTCGTCGCCTTGGTAAGATGACAAATAGGCTGTCCACAGCAGCGTAAACCTGTTTCAGAGCCATCAGATTTCCAACATGACACCTGTTCTGATTATAAAGTTAAAAACCACACAACACCAGGTTATAGTCCAACAGGTTTAATTGGAAGCTCTAGCTTTCGGAGCGACGCTCCTTCATCAGGTGGTTGTTACCCCAGTCCAACACCGGCATCTCCGAATCAGTTCTAATTATAGGCAGCTTTTATGAT
>NC_057727.1:2357495-2366998 GCF_004010195.1 Chiloscyllium plagiosum
CCCACACGCACGCGCGCACACACTGATAGGACAGAGACCTGAGGCACTGATCAGATTACTGGTGTGTAGCACTGGAGGTTACAGTAAACAGGAAGGTAGAAAAAGTGCATACTGAAACTTAGATGAATGTCTTGATTGAGTTTGTACTTTCATGTCCGTATGTGTAGGGTTTTTTATCAAAGTCTGTCCTTCTCGCTTGAAGTTCTTAGTAAAAGTTTACAGTCTGTTTGTTTGCTGTGTGTGAGGTCCATGTTCTGTGCTGTATGGAGCAGGGTGAGTGTTAAACAATGTGAGTCCCTTGTCAACATTTACACCATTACATCCAGCATCTTCCCTCTTTCTTTCCAGCCTGTCATTCCAATAGTGACTGGCTGCTTTCTGGTTACTTTATCCACCAGGCAGTTCAGGCGAAGAAGTCTTCACAGTCCAGAAAAGTCCCATTTCCTCACCCACACAATGTTTTCTCTCTCTTGCCCGCTGGCTGTCACGTGCGTGCGCTCTCTCTCTGTCTCCGTGTCTCTCTCGCTCACGTCTTTGGGAGTACTAGAGACCAGCTGCACCTTCCCTTTGACCATTTTCCCTTGCATGCACGTAATGCACAGACATCCCGAGCTCTGATGATGCAGTTGCCTGCTGGAGAAACGGACTGACAAGCCAGGGCGAAAGACACAGGGCTGAGGAGAGAGACTAGAGGAAAGTGACACCAGTGAAACAGCTCCTTGACAGGGTCAGTGCAGTCACAAGGACCTGACTAGCCCTTCCTGTGCTCTTTGAGTCTAAACGAGACTAAAATTGGGTTTGTGTTTGTCTTGGCAGTTTTTTCGGAAGCATGTTGCACACTAACGAATGAATTTTGCTACATGAACTTACTCTGAATAATGATCCTGAAAGTAAATAATACAATTAGCATAATGTCCTTTTAATATATTCCTGTGTAAATTATGTACTTGTTTTATATAACTCTAGCTTTTCATGTTTGGCACTGTGATCTTGGATAAGTAATGTCAACTCAAACTGTACCCCACCCCGGGCAGATTGAGAATTGGCCTTTGAAGTTGTCACTTAATAAAAGACCCTCTGGTGGTTCCCTGCAGAAAAGGAACCTCTCATCCTTTTCCCCCCATGGACCCTCCAGTCTCAAACGTGAAGTTCTTGGTTCTTCCCTGACACACTGCGTGGCCCTGAGCTTTGTGTCCAACCCACACTCATCCTCACCACTATCTCAGGGGGCCCTGGACGTGTCCAGAGATTCCAATGGTGCTGCGTTCTGCAGTGGGGAGATAGGACTGAAATATAAATGCATGGGTCTGTCAGGTTAACCTGCAGTGTTTGATTTCATTCGTCCGGTTTCTTTAGGGTCACCAGATTGATTTTTGATTGTTTTTTCTTCCTCCGAGAGCTGGTCTGAATATTCCTTCGATTAGATTCGTTCCAGCTTGGAGCTCCCATTTCTATTGGAACGCTTTGCTCTTTATGTAGAGGAGCCTGTTGTTCTGCTGTTAGCTAATACAGGAAAAGCAGAAACCAGAGCTCAGTAACAATTGACACTTTGCGGTGTTTGCAAAATGATCTGAGTTCCTGTCTCCCCCTGCTCTGTGCCTCAGCTCATTTGTAGAAATCCTTGTTCCTGCTGCTGTGTGTTCAGATGTCTCTGAGGCAATAACGCTTCTTGAGATGAGATTATCCAGAATGGTTCTATGGATGAGGAACCAGGGTTCGTGGCACGGTTAGGTTCAGAAAGTTCAGGCTTGTCTCTAAATACCATGAAAATAAAAGCAGAAAGTGCTGCAGAAACTCAGTAGCTCTGGCAGCACCTGTGCAGACAGAAGCAGCGTTCACTTGCTGAAGAAGGGTCACGTACTCAAAACATGAACTCTGCTTCTCTCTGCACCGATGCTGCCAGAGCTACTGAGTTTCTGTAGCACTGTCTTCCTGGTAGAGGTGGAAAGATTATGACCAGTTGGGATAAGGTAACAAAAGGATGAGGTGCTCAGATTAGCTCGTGCAGGACTCAGCTGCCTGGGTTTAAGGTTTTGGGGGAGAGGTGGAGGGGGTGCACAGACAAACATGGTTATTCAAAGATCTGGAACTTGCTCTCCATGAAAAGCTGGTGAAAGCAGAAACACTCAATAATTTCCAAAGGAGGTTGAGTGGATTGACGCTTGAGACAAATAAATGTGTCGAGAGTGAGTGGGAGGATGGGATTGAATTGGTGGATGGAGAGCCAGCATGCACTTGATGGGCTGAAGGGCTGACGGCTCTGCCTAATGATTCTATAGCTGCTTTTGCTCCCTCCCAATCACTCACTTTTCCATCATACAAACCTTTGCAATACTTTTGCTCCTTTTATGTAGCCCTGTTTTCCCTCCTGGAGGCTGTGCCTTTAACTGTCTTGGTGCTAAGCTCTGGAATTTGTTCTGTAAACACTCTCCCTCGCTCTCTTTCTCCCTATCTCTGTCCCTCTATCATATTCTCTCTCTCACTCACACACCCTCCCTTGCTCCCTTTCTCTCACACACTTCTCCTTCTCTTCCCCACGTCTTTCAGGGCACTTAGGAAAGAAATCTACCTCTTTGACCAAGTTTTCAGTCATTGTATTACTAACTCCTGATGCGGCTCACTGTTAGATTTTGTCTTATTTGTGCCCCTGAGAACTCCTTGGATCGTTTTACTAAGTTCGTGGTACTATATAAATGCAGGTTATTTTATAACACCACTGAAGCTTTTATCTGAGAGTATTGGGGCACAAGTGGCTGGCCAGGGAGCTCCTCAGTAACAGATATTTTCAACATGAGACATGACCACAATTTTAACACAACTGGTTTTGTATGGGTTGCACCCAGATAAATGGCCTGCTAACGTGCTGTAAGCAATGGAGGACTGTTCTATTCGAAGTAACGTTAAGACTGAATTTATTTCCTGTCGTTGTGCTTAACAGGCGCTGGGATGGACTTGGGTCAGATTGTTAGGGTCGAGAGTGTGGCGCTGGAAAAGCACAGCTGGTCAGGCAGTGTCTGAGGAACAGGAGAGTCAATGTTTTCGGCATAAGCCCTTCATCAGCATTCCTGAAACATCGATTCTCCTGCTCCTCGGATGCTGCCTGACCGGCTGTGCTTTTCCAGCGCCGCACTCTCAACTCCGTTCCCCAGCCTCTGCGGTCCTCACTTTCTCCCTCGGCTTGTTAAGGCCTGGGGTAGTCACCACTCCAACTCAGCCTCTTTGACGTGGATTTCAGATGTGTCAGAATCAGGCCAGGCAGTGCTCTGATAAGCCTATCTCTGGCCTTGAAAGGAGCCAGTATTGCCCAGTACAACAGCTCCATGTGGCTACATTGGCAATGCAGGTGTGATGCAATTCAGAGCTGCTTGGAAATGCGAGGAACTGCTGGTGGGTCATGCTGTTAGTTCAGTTACCTCCACTCCTGTGTGCTTGGAGTGTACAAACTGAATGCATTTGTCCATGAAATAGCGGAGAGTCTCAGTGCCTGTGTATTGATTGTTGTGACTGTCTTGGGTCTGTTAACAAGAAATACATTTATCAGAGTCGTCTGAGAGGCATCCTGTCCTGCAGTTGATGCAATTAGATTAATGTTGTCTCAAATGTGGTTTGTTAGTGGTTTCTATTGGCCAGCTCTGGCTTACATGTAATATTTTGTTCATAGGTGTTTTTAACTAACCCGTTCAGAGATGTTGCTGTGCGTCTTGGAGCAGGTGTGACTTGAACCCAGGTCTTTCAGCCTAGAGGTAGGGACACCACCACTGCACCACAAAACCCCCTAACATTTTGATATATCACCATTCATATTATTTCCACTGTCCCCTTCAAACCCTGGCTGTAGCCCTTTAATGTAGTACTGAGGTAGAGCAGGGAGTAACCAGTCTCCCTCTGTGTCCAGTCTCTGGCACTCTCCTCCCACCAGCTGAGCAGCTGCTGTTGAGATGGACTGTAAGGGTTTGAGCTGCTCCCACTGCGGTCGGATTTTAATGCAGAGATGCCAACAGCGGACTGTGTCAACATGAGCTGCTATGAGGCCAAACTGAGCTTAGTTGTGATGCTTTCTCAAGCGGAATTGCCCACCAGTACTCTGGAATGGTGTGTGAGGAATTGCTCCCTCCACAATGCGCACAGAGTGCGGCCTTTCGCTGATATAAAGTTTCTCCAGTTGTTTGCTGTTTATCAGCGTTTTGTTTCTCCCGTAGGGGTGAACCATTTCCTTCTTGGATTGTGACACTCTTCACAGGGGAAGGCTGTGAGACAGTGAAGGAGACCATCGTGTCCTTTGGTTCGGCCTGAGGGAGACTGCGGCCTCTGCAATGAGTGAAGCTGCCTCTACAGGTGGCCTTGGGACCTCTGCGGATCTCGAGCGTAGCGTTATGAAAACAAAACCAAAATAAGAGACGATATTGCTGGTGTGTCTTTGGCCATCTCAGCGTCTGTAGCTGCATTCTCGCCTTCCTGATGTCAATGTTGTTCATATTCACCAAGAATAATCAACATGGTAGATGTTTTTGATTCAAGTAGCTCTGTGTTTTTACATAAAAAACAATTAAACTGCTATTTCAGCAGAAAGCCTTTACTGTGAATTATGAAAGGTCTGTCAGGAAGTTGGATTTGTCTTCATTCTTATGTTAAACACGATTGCCGTGCCAATGTTTTGAATTTTTGTATGTACCCTTTCTTGTACTTTGGAATTTTCATCCAAAAATGAATGTTTTTCAGAATGAATTCCAGAATGTTTCAAAGATTCAACTTGGCTTTTTAATAATTGAGAACAAGGGTCTGGATATAGAAGCAATTAACGTGCAGGATCTTTGTTCTCCATTCGGCCTGCAGTGTAAGATAAAGATGTATCTGACTTTGTGGTGGAACTGAGTTGCAGCTACCCAGTTAATGTCTAGACCACGTGAAATCAGCTTTCACCCTCCACTTGAACAACAGCTCAAGGTATAAAGGCTGTGCGGGTGGTGTAGGGTTAGAGAAATCTCACAACTCCTCACCATTGAATCAATTAAAGACAACCTTGATTGACTCAGAATACTCAATGGACAGGCTTTGAGAGGAGAGAATTTGTAGGGCTGCAGGGAAAGCATAAGGGAATGGGAATAACTGGTCAGCTTTCTGCAAAAATACCAGTACAAGACTGATGGGCCAGATGGCCTCCTCCTGGGCTCCTCCAGGTGCTTTAAAGTTTAACCATGGGTTTGTGAAAGTGAGCTTGCTGCAATAAGCTTGCTCATCGGCCTACAGAAGGGATGATTGCCTCTCAATTGTGAACACTCCAAGCTGTTATTGGTTATTTCCTGAGCGACTTTAGACACCATTTTGGGAATGGATGTGTCAGGGGGGTCTTGTACTGAGAGATTCTCTCTCCCTGAGCCTAGTGGTGAGGGCTTCATTATGGCTGGGAGCATGTCGGGTGGAGTCCCAGGCATGTTCAGCAGAAAGCACAGGGAGGAACAGCAATCCTCCTGTCAACAGGAGAGTTAAGGGGCAGGTCAAGCTTCATCATAAACCCCTGTCTGTTCACTGCTCACTGAGAGCCCTGGGCCCTCCCCACAGAGATGAAAATCAGGCTCCTTTGTAGACAGCACGATAGGCTCTACATTGACACCTTTCCAGTGAACTAGTCACGGACTGGTGAGGAGCGTCAACAGCTGAAGTGCTGCAGTATGTCTAGTATGAAATACCCATCGTTGCACAAGGTTCACTGATTGACAACAGCACAGCCGGGTGTCTTTTGGTGTCAGTGCTGTATTGTCTAAAACTGTCTGCTTTTAATTGGCACCTCTGCATCTGTTTTTGGGAAGGGCATCGCCCTGGCCTTTCTGTGAGGAGGGGTTGGAGGTATTTTCACAATGGGACCTGATTACCACTTGAGAGGGGGATATCTGGGAACTGATCATTTGGAGCTGGTCATGTGGCAATGAGATTGAGCAGCTTTTTGGGACGTAACAGGCAGTACATGTGTTTTAGATTTTTAAAATGGGGAGGGGGAGGAATTGGGCAATTGATTTATATATTTTTAACCTTGTCAAACTTAGATTTTCACACACCAAATGGAAAACTAGGAATGAGTGATTTTGATATCTTGACCTGTTTGTATGTTTTACATTTATTTTCCAAATGACACTTCTGACTGTGAAATGTACTGCGATTTTTTCACTATCGGGATTACAGTATGGACAGGAGTTATTTAAATAATAAAAACATTTTCAACAATTGAATAACGAGTCTTAGGTGTCACAGCTTGGTTGTTAATTTATTTGAGCAGTGCTTGCTACACACGATCTCTCCGCACATGGACAGCGTTTATCACAGCACACTGCTCCATCATCTGCACTGTGATCAGAAGGGAGACAGGCCAAGTCGATTTTCATGTTCCTAATCCAAACCCCCAGAGGGTAATCAATGTACCACTTGGCTTTTTGTAGGAGCATAGAAGGGAAGAGCAGGAGTAGGCCATCGGCTCCTCGAGCTTGCTGCACCATTCAATATGATCATCGCTGACCATTGAATTTAATGCCCCAACCTCAGCTTCCCCCTCACCATATCCCTTGATCCCTTTTACCACAAGAGCAACAGCTAGCTCTTCTTGTGAACACAGACTGTTTCAGCCTTTCCTCGGGATGCTGCCTGAATTGCTGTGCTTTTCCAGCACCACTTATCCACCTCCTTTGGTAGTGAACTTGACAAACTTGGCGCTCTCTGGGTGAAAAACTTTCTCCCACATCTCAGTCCTCAAAAATTTATCCCTTTATTCTTAAACTGCCACCCCTGGTTCTGGGATCCTGTGCCATCAGAAACATCTTCCCTGTCTAGTCCTGTTAGAATTTGACAGGTTTCTGTGAGATCCCTCCCTCGTTCTTTGAAACTCGGGTGAATTAAAATCCTAACTGTATCATATCGATCTCTCCCCAGCTGTTGGTCCTGCCACCTCAGGACTCAGTCTAGTAAACCTTCACTCCACTCCCTCTAATGCAAGCACATCGATTGTGAGATAAGGAGGCCAAATCTTCCTCTCAGTGTTTCCAGGTGCAGCCTCTCAATGCTGGGTATAATTGCAGCAACATTTTTGCTCTGCTCGAACCTTTTCACAAGGAACAGTTTGCCTTCGTCACCACCTGCTACACCTGCACTTAACTGTCAGCGGCTGGTGTATCAGGACCATTATTCAAATCGTAATCTGCCTCCCTACAACCTCTCACTTATCGCATCATGCTGCATCTGCTATGCATTTACTCAACCCACAGCCTTTCCAAACCACACAGCAGTGTCTCTGCATCCTCTTCAGAGGGTAGGTGTGGACTTGATAGAGTCATAGAGATGTGCAGCACAGAAACAGACCCTTCAGTCCAACTCGTCCATGCTGACCAGATATTCTAACCTAGTCCCATTTGCCAGCACTTGGCCTACATCCCTCCTAACCCTTCCTATTCATATACCCATCCAGGTGCCTTTTAAATGTTGTACCAGCCTCCACCACATCCTCTGGCAGCTCATTCCATACACATACCACCCTCTGTGTGAAAAAGTTGCCCCTTAGGTCTCTTTTATATCTTTCCCCTCTCACCCTAAACCTATGCCCTCTAGTTCTGGACTCCCCGACCCCAGGGAACAGACTTTGCCTATTTACCCTATCCATACCCCTCATAATTTTGTAAACCTCTATAAGGTCACCTCTCAGCCTCCGACACTCCAGGGAAAACAGCCCCAGCCTGTTCGGCCTCTCCCTATAGCTCAGATTCTCCAACCCTGGCAACATCCTTGTAAATCTTTTCTGAACCCTTTCAAGTTTCACAACATCTTTCCTATGGCAGGGAGACCAGAGTTGCACGCAATTTTGCAAAAGTGTCCTGTACAGCTGCAACATGACCTCCCAACTCCTGTACTCAATACTCTGACCAATAAAGGAAAGCATACCAAAGGCCTTCTTCACTATCCTATCTACCTGCGATTCTCATGGAGCTATGAACCTGCACTCCAAGATCTCTTTGCTCAGCAACACTCCCCAGGACCTTACCATTAAGTGTATAAGTCCTGGTAAGATTTGCCTTTCCAAAATGCAGCACCTCACATTTATTGATGGGTCACATGGCCTGCTTCCACACTAGGGGGTACTATGATTCTGTGATATTTGTCTCATGTTTGTTAAACAATCTCTCCACCTCAATACATTACCTCCAATCCCGTGCATCGAAATTTTACACATTAATCTCTTACGTGAGACTTTGTCAAAAGCCTTGTGAAAATCCAAAACAAAGCCGCATCGACTTGCCCCTCCTGATCAGCTCCACTAATGACATCCTCAAAGAAACCTAGTTGATTTGTCAAACTTGACTTCCCTTTTATAGATCCTATCTCTGTTTTCTAAGTGCTTTGCTATAAAATCTTTGACTCGTGCACCTTCCCCAGGACTAACATCAGACTCACTGTTCCATAATTCCCTGTTTCTTGACCTATTTTTTAATGAGCAGGGTTACATGTGTCTACGTTTGCCAATCCCTTTCTCCTGTAATCTCCAGCAGGACCACAACTCTCCAACGTCTTGGCATTCATTTAAGAACCTCTGATTTTAACACTCCATAATTGGTGGCTGTGTCTTGTAATACCTCGGTCCCAAGCTCTGGAAGTCCCTCTGACTCTCTACCTCACTTGCGTTCAATTACACTAATATTTCTCTGTGTGACTGTTTTGTTTGCTTTGTGTGTAGTAATGTAAGTGTTTCATTAAAGGTTGAGTAGTGTGTACAGTTCACGCTCAGAAAAGATTTACATGCGAGATGTTGCAGGGATTGGAGAGTTTGAGTTATAAGGAGAGGTTATATAGGCTGGGGCTGTTTTCCCTGGAGCGTCGGTGGCTGAGGGGTGACCTTATAGAAGTTTATAAAATCATGAGGAGCATGGATAGGGTAAATAGGCAAAGTCTTTTCCCTGGGGTCGGGGAGTCCAGAACGAGAGGGTACATTCTTAAGGTGAGAGGGGAAAGTTTTAAAAGGGACCTGAGAAGTAACATTTTCACACAGTGATATGTAGAATGAACTGTAGATGCAGGAACAGTTACAACATTTAAAAGACATTTTGACAGGTACTTGGACAGGAAACATTTAGAGGGATATAGGCCAATGCAGTCAGGTGGGACTAGTTTAGATTGGGAAACTTGGTCAGCATGGATAGGTTGGACCAAAGGATATGAATGAATGAGTTTTATTGTCACATGTACTCACAAGTGTACAGTGAAAACTTTAGAGTTGCCGCATTACAGCACCATCTTAGGTACAAAGGGATGTAGGATCAAGGATTTGATACTTAAGACCAAATTCTTAGGAGACAAGAAGAATGAGAAAAGCAAAGAAATAGATAGTCCAACATGATAGGTCGTAGGAATAAATTAGAAAAAAATAAAGAAGTTAAAAGTCTGGTTTCCGTGCGGGATGACTCTGTGTGTGTGGCTACTGTTGTTGGTGTGCATGCAATTACAGGGCAGTTAGGAAGGGAATTCCAGGA
>NC_057727.1:2367498-2371250 GCF_004010195.1 Chiloscyllium plagiosum
GAGTGTGGGAGAACAGACAGCGAGGGTGTTACAAAGATCAAAGAGACAGAGAGAAACTGAGATATGACGATAGGTACAGAGAGGATAAGAGAAACCCCAGGTAGAGTGAGATAGACAAACAGCGACAGGGAGAGAGAGAGAAGACAGAAAACATGTGTGACAGACAGAATCTCGGGATGTGCCCAAGAATCTCACGCGGTTACAGCTTAGAGAGAGTGGACGGATTCGTTCTGAAAGCAGATACTGACTATCAGGCCGGGCTGCTTCATAGGAACAGGAGGCCATTCAGCCCATCGAGCCTGTCCAGCCATTAAGTATAATTGTCACCGATTGAACACTCCAATGCCTTTTACCCACCTCATTCCCACAACCCTGTACACCCCACTGACAACCAGAATCTATCGATGCCCACCTTCAGCAGACTGCAATACTGAGCTTGCACAGCCCTCTGTAGGACCGAACTCCAGAGGTTCACAATCCCCTGACTAAAACAACACGCTGCCCCTCTCAGCTTCCTGTGCCCCCTTGCCTTACCCTGGGCCAACATGCCCCCTGATTCTAGACTCCCCAACTATGGGGGGGAACATCTGAACTACGTCTCTCTTCTCTCCCCCTTTAAGGATTTTCTACGTTTCAATGAGGCCACCTCCTATTCTTTGAAACGTTAGAAAATACAGGCCTGGTTCAATCCAAATCTCCTCACAGGACAGTGCCGCCACCTTGGAAATAGATCCAGTGAACTGCTGTTGCACTCCCTCTCTGACAACGAAACCTCTCCTGAGATAAAGGAGACCCTGCACACTGCCCCAGGTGTGGTCTCACTAGCTCCTCTACAAATGAAGCAAGATTTCCCTCCCCCTGTACGCAAATCCTCTCGCAATCAAGGCTAACGTTCCAGTATTTGGGTCGAGCTGTTCAGAATACGTATCAATGATTTGAAGATGATCAAATACAATATTTCTAAAATTGCAAATGGTAAAACGTTTAGGTGCGAATGTTGGACGATAATGTAAAAAGGCTCTGGGGATTTCAACAGGCTTAGTGAATAGGAAATAATGCAATAAATAGAACATATTGAGGAGAAATGTGAGGTTACCACTTTGATAAGAGAAACATCTTCAATTAGCTCTCCAGCCTCCTCCTTCCCTTACTCTGGGCAGTCATTAACTCTCAGCCCCAGGAGGTTGTCCAGTGCAGTCTTCTTATTATCATACACTCCCTTCAACTCTCGGCACAGGAAAAGGCTGTTTGCGCAGTGAAGCCTTCCACAGTCGATCGCCTGCTGTGGCTCAGCAATGTGTGAACCTGGCTCCAGATCCCACTGGGTCACAGCAGGAAGACTTTCACTGGGAAGGAGTTAAAGGGAATCAGGAGCTGAACGGACGCAAGGGTCACGTTTGGAGTGAAACAGAGGTTCCTGTGGCTGAAAGCTGCCACACTCAGACAGTTCAGGGGAACTACAGCTGCAGAGGGAATCGGACCGAACAGCCTCCCATGTTCTGCATTCCTCCCAGAACGGCTTTGTAGTCAGACAGCTAGGGGATTGAAGGATGGAGAGGAACAGAGAGGCCTGGGTGTATATCTCCACAGATCACCCGGAAGGCAATCAGAGAGGTAGATAAGGTGGTAACAGGATTCTTATAATCCCGACAGTGTGGAAACAGGCCATTCAGTCCATCAACTCCACACTGACCCTCTGAGGAGCATCCCACCCACACCCCTATCCAATCCACCCTGACCTGCACATCTTTGGAGTGTGGGAGGAAACCGGAGCACCCGGAGGAAACCCACGCAGACACGGGGAGAATGTGCAAACTCCACACAGTCAGTCGCCTGAGGAGGGAGTTGAACCCGGGTCTCTGGCGCTGTGAGGCCGCAGTGCTAACCACTGTGCCACCGTGCTGCCCCTTTTCTTTATTATCTGAGCCACATAGTGGAAGGTTTCACAGGAATGGAACCCGGGTTCAAATCCCACCACAGCAGCTGGGGGAATTTAAATTCAAATGATAAATATGGAAAGGAGAACAAGTCTCACTTAATGTGACTGAGGAACTATCCTTGACTCTCATAAAAACTCCATCTGATGTCCAACAGGGAAGGAAACCTGCTGTGCTCACCTGGGCTGACCTACACATGACTCCAGACCGGCAGCAATGTGGCTGATTCCTGAGTAACTTTGCAAGACACAGAGTTGTGTCAGAGCACCAGCAAGCTTTGAAACAAAGTGGGTGCCCCTACATTCGAGGACAGTGATATACCAGAAGGCCGCTTACAGTCCTAGTCATAGAGTCATACAGCATGGAAACAGACCCTTCGGCCCAACCAGTCCATGCTGACCCTAATCCCAAACTAAATTAGTCCCACCTGCCTGCTCCTGGCCCATATCCCTCCAAGCCTTTCCCGTCCATGTCCTTATCCAAATGACTTTTAAACGCTGTAACTGTCCCGACAGTCCCCCCTCCCTCTGGCACCTCATTCCAAACGCGACCCACTCTCTGGGTAAAAAGGTTGCCCGTTGTGCCTTTTTTAAAACTTTCTCCACTCCCTTTAAAACTGTGCCCCCTTGAAGTCCCCTACCTCAGGGAAAAAGACCTTGGTTATTTCCCCCACCCCTGCCCCTCATGATTTTATAAACCCCCATTAGGTCAGCCCTCAATGCACCAGTGAAAACCGTTCCTCTCTGGGGCATTTGGGGAGAGGTCATGAACACTGACCCAGCCAGCAATGCCCACGTCCGAGGGTGAAGGTGCAAATGGCTGATTTACTATGGACACGCCTCCTGCTGTTAAACTCTGACCTTCTGTAACCGCACTGACCACAACATCACAGCACCTCAAGGTCAAAGAGTGAGGGGAGGGCAGGAGGCTGCAGGGCTGCTGGATCTGAGTGAAACACCAAGGAGGGCTGGAGGTACCTAGGGAGAGTGCAGCGATGAAGGCAGTGATAGTGCTACTCGCACACAGGACAGCTGCTTGATTCAGATCAACGTGACCCCTGGAGAGTGATCCCAGAATAACTGCAGCTACAGCAGCAAGGAAACCAACCACCGTGGCCTGAACCTGTATCAGAGACAGAAACACAGAGACAGTGAGAGAGGCAGAGAGACACAGAGACACAGAGGCGGAGGGGCAGAGGGGCAGAGGGGCAGAGGGGCAGAGGGGCAGAGGGGCAGAGGGGCAGAGGGGCAGAGGGGCAGAGGGGCAGAGGGGCAGAGGGGCAGAGGGGCAGAGGGGCAGAGGGGCAGAGGGGCAGAGGGGCAGAGGGGCAGAGGGGCAGAGGGGCAGAGGGGCAGAGGGGCAGAGGGGCAGAGGGGCAGAGGGGCAGAGGGGCAGAGGGGCAGAGGGGCAGAGGGGCAGAGGGGCAGAGGGGCAGAGGGGCAGAGGGGCAGAGGGGCAGAGGGGCAGAGGGGCAGAGGGGCAGAGGGGCAGAGGGGCAGAGGGGCAGAGGGGCAGAGGGGCAGAGGGGCAGAGGGGCAGAGGGGCAGAGGGGCAGAGGGGCAGAGGGGCAGAGGGGCAGAGGGGCAGAGGGGCAGAGGGGCAGAGGGGCAGAGGGGCAGAGGGGCAGAGGGGCAGAGGGGCAGAGGGGCAGAGGGGCAGAGGGGCAGAGGGGCAGAGGGGCAGAGGGGCAGAGGGGCAGAGGGGCAGAGGGGCAGAGGGGCAGAGGGGCAGAGGGGCAGAGGGGCAGAGGGGCAGAGGGACAGAGGGACAGAGGAAGAGAGGCCGAGAGGCCGAGAGACAGAGAGACACAGAGGC
>NC_057727.1:2374036-2384862 GCF_004010195.1 Chiloscyllium plagiosum
GTCACCTTCTCAAAGAACTCAATAAGGTTTGTGAGGCACGACCTACCCTTCACAAAACCGTGCTGAATATCCCTAATCAAATTATTCTTTTCTAGATGATTATAAATCCTATCTCTTATAACCTTTTCCAACACTTTAACAACATCTGAGACACTGAGGCAATGAGATATAGAGACTGACAGAGAGATACAGAGAAACAGAACAGAGCAATACAGATAACTGAGGCAGAGAGAGAGAGACAGACAGACAGAGAGACATTTAAGCACAGTGACACTGGTACAGACACAGAAATCGAGGGTGGGAGATAGGAGCAGGGAATTTTGTTTGTGTTTTACCTGAATCAAAGCTAAATTACTTGTCACTAATGTCCACCTCTCCCTGGGATGATCGAGTTTTCCCGTGTTAGCCTGGACAGAAACACAATTATTTTACTCAGAGAAATGTCACCACGTACAGTAAGGGCAGCGTCCAATAGATTTCGGAAGGAGATGGGGTAAAACACCACGGCCAGGATGATCGAGTCTGGATGCCTCACTAAACATCAGGCTGTGTAACATCCAGCATGACGGCTGGGACAGATGGGATGAAGTTAATTAACGCCACTACCTGCACACACAGAAAAGATCTCACAGCTTTAGATATATTTTGGGTCTACAGTCACTGATGTTCCTTTTACATTTTATACCAGTGACTAACAAAGCAAGGCAAAACCTCACACACGAGGGTCATATGTTCGGATGACCTTGAGCTGTCTGAAACATACACAGCCCGAGTGAGATGGATTCAATAAGACAATCCAGAGTGGGAAGAGTTAGTCAATCTACCATCGTTCCGAGGAGGTGGGTACAGAGATTACAGGGAAGGGACTGGTGTACACACAAATGCTTGAAGGTTCTAAGATGCAAGAGCAGAATGAGGCCATTCATTCCATCAGGACTGACCCACTATTCGATCATGGCTGATATGTTTCTCAACCCCATTCCCCTGCCTTCTCCCTGTAACCCTTGACCCCCCCCCTCACTAATCAGGAACCTAATTACTTCTGTTTTAAAAACACCCTGACTTGGTCTCCGCCTGTGGCAATGAGTCCCACAGATTCCCCACCCTCAGGCTGAAGAAATTCCTCCTCATCTCAGTTCGAAAGGATCATCCCTTCACCCTGAGGCTGTGCCCTCGGACCCTAGTCTCTCTGATACTGCTGAAACATCTTCCTCACGTCCGCTCTATCCAGGCCTCTCTGTATCTTCCCTCCCACCCCCACCACTCCCCCAATCCTTCTAAACTCCATGAATACAAGCCCAGAGTCCTCAATTGCTCCTCACATGACAAGCCCCTCACCCCCGGGGATCACTCTTGTGAACCTCCTCTGGCCCCCCCTCCAAGGCCAGCACATCCTTCCTTCAATATAGGGCCCAAACCTGCTCACAATGTTCCAAATGCAGTCTGACCAGAGCCTGATACAGCCTCAGCAGTCCATTCCTTCTCGCCCTCTTGAAATGAAGACTGACATTGCATTTGCCTTCCTAACTGCCAACTGAACCTGCATGTTCACCTGAGGAGAATCCTGAACTGGGATTTGTAAGTCCCTTTGTGCTTCAGATTTCTGAAGGCAAACTCCCATTTAGAAAATAGTCTACACCTCTATTCTTCCTCATAAAGTCCATAACCTCCCACGTTGCCACACTGCTCTGTCTGTGCCCACTCGCCGAGCCTGTCCAAGTCCTTCTACAGTCTCCCAGCTTCCTCAACACCACCTGTCCCTCTGTATATCTTTGTCTTACCTGCAAATATCGCAACAATGCCCTCAGAACCTTCATTCAGATTGTTCATATATAATGTGAATAATTGTCAGAAATCAGACAACACCAAGTTATAGTCCAACAGCTCCATGTAACATTCACCTGATGAGGGGGCAGCGCTCCGAAAGCTTGTGATTTCAAATACACCTGTTGGACCATAACCTGGTGTCGTCTGACTTCTGACCTCGTCCACACCAGTCCAACACCGGCACCTCCACGCTGTGAATAGTTGTGGTTCCCATCGCCCCCTGTAGAACTCCTCCAGTCACCAGCTGTCATCCTGCAAAAGCCCGTCATCCCCACTCGCTGCCTTCCACCAATCCTCAGGTTGAGAAAGCTGTCGATACTATAAGCTGGCATTCATAGCTCATTAATCCAGGTACAGACTACTCAAGTAAATGAAGTCAATCCAAAACGGTCCATGCCTTAACTGCAGCAAAACTTGAACAATACCCAGACCTGGTGAGTAAATGGTACATAACATTCGTGCCACACAATGACCAACTCAACAAGACAGAATCTTAACATTGTCCCTCAATATTCCATGGTATCACCACCACTATATCCCCCACTATCAACAGCCGAGGGGTTACCATTGACCAGAAACTGTGGTGAGTAACTCCCCTCCTGACTCCCCAAAGCCTGTCCACCATCTACAAGGCACCAGTCAGGAGTGTGATGGAATACTCCCCACTTGCCCTGGATGGGGGCAGCTCCAACAACACCCAAGAAGCTCGACACCATCCAGGGACAAAGCAGCCGCTTGATTGGCACCACATCCACAAACATCCCCTCCCTCCAGCATCGTCGCTCAGTAACAGCAGTGTGTACTATCTACAAGATGCACTGCAGAAACTCACCAAAGATTCTCAGACAGCACCTTCCATAGCCACGACCTCTTCCATCTACGAGGACCAGGGAAGCGGATACATGGGAACACCACTCCCCGCAAGTCCCCCTCCAAGACACTCCCCATCCTGACTTGAAAATATATCGCAGTTCCTTCACTGTCACTGGGTCAGAATCCTGGAATTCCTTCCCTAAGGGCATTGTGGGGCTACCCACAGCACATGGACTGCAGTGGGTCAAGAAGGCAGCTCACCCCCACCTTCTGAGGGGCTTGGACACAGAACAGTATAGCACAGGAACTGGCCCTTCGGCCCACCAACCATGATGTCAATCTAAAATAATCCCATCTGCCTGCCTTTATTCCCTTCTGGGTCTTCCCACCTATCTACTGCCCTTCTCCTCCCAAAGGTACCCTGACAGAGCAGACACCGAGAGGTCGTTTTCCCCTGACTGGTTTATCGGGGACAGAGTCTTGGGTGATTGACCTGATGGTTAATGGCAGGGATCACTGGGTTGGGAGTTTGCCATTCCATCGGTGACTGTTGCTCAGGCTGAGACAGATGGATTATTGGCCAACCCAGGAATTGAGCAGCAGGTGACGATGTTCAGATAACGCAGAAAATAACACAGAAGGCTGGTCTACTGATTCCTGTGTTTTAGATGGTCAATGTGAGATCATCAGCAGTTCATGTGATGAAATCCACCAGGTTTGATCTGAACCAGAAACCAGAGGTCCACAGCTTTCTCCACAGTAAACACTAAAGGAAAATATTTGGTTGGTATCTCACTCATCTCCTGAGCTTCCAAACATAGACAGCCTCATTGATCTTGAGGGGGCCCTGTTTTCTCCCTCAGTACTGCACGCCCTTAATGTACTTTAAGAATCTCTGCTGCTGTGGTTCTGTTCACCGAGCTAGAAGTTTTTGTTGCAAACGTTTCGTCCCCTGTCTAGGTGACATCCTCAGTGCTTGGGAGCCTCCTGTGAAGCGCTTCTGTGGTGTTTCCTCCGGCATTTATAGTGGCCTGTCCCTGCTGCTTCCGGTTGTCAGTTCTAGCTGTCCGCTGTAGTGGTCGGTATACTGGGTCCAGGTCTATGTGTTTGTCATCCACAAACTCCATCAACAAACACATAGACCTGGACCCAATATACCAACCACTACAGCGGACAGCTAGAACTGACAACCGGAAGCAGCAGGGACAGGCCACTATAAATGCCAGAGGAAACACCACAGAAGCGCTTCACAGGAGGCTCCCAAGCACTGAGGATGTCCACCAGAACGAAGGACCCAATACCCAACATGTGCAAAACTAATGTAGTGTACAAAATATCATGCAAGGACTGCACTAAACACTATATAGGACAAACAGGAAGACAGCTAACAATCCGCATACATGAACATCAACTAGCCACGAAACGACACGACCAGCTATCCTTAGTAGCCACACACGCAGACAACAAGCAACATGAATTCGACTGGGACAACACTACTATCATAGGGCAAGCCAGACAGAGAACAGCCAGGGAATTCCTAGAAGGATGGCACTCATCGACAAACTCCATCAACAAACACATCGACCTGGACCCAATATACCGGCCACTACAGCGGACAGCTGAAACTGACAACCGGAAGCGGCAGGGACAGGCCACTATAAATGCCGGAGGAAACACCACAGAAGCGCTTCACAGGAGGCTCCCAAGCACTGAGGATGTCACCTTGACAGGGGACGAAACGTTTGCAACAAAAACTTCCAGCTCGGCGAACAGAACCACAGCAACAAGCACCCGAGCTACAAATCTTCGCACAAACTTTAAGAATCTCTTTTGATTCTCCTTAACCTTATCCACAACGGATCCTTTTTGCCCTCCTGATTTCCTTCTTAAGTGTACTCTTGTAACCTCCAGGGAATCAGTTAATGAGACATGCCTCCTTTCTCAAGCCTCAACATCTCTCACCATCCATTGCTCCCTACTCAGCCAGACCCAATTCCTGATGAAGGGCTTATCCTTGAAATGTTGACGCTCCTGCTCCTCGGATGCTGTGCATCTCCAGCACCACACTTTTTGACTCAAGTTCCTAACCATGCCCTGAGTTCATCTGCCTTACCTGTTAGACCTCTTGCATCAAAGTAAATGCAGTTTAATTCATCAATCTTCCCCCATTTCCTGCCATGCTCTTGCCCATTATGTCTATTTGACTTATCCCCAGGTCGACTGCACCAATCTCAATCTCCTGTTTTTTCTCACTCCTGTTTTGGATTCCCCACCCCGACGCCCCCAGACTAGTCTAAAGCCTCCTGGGTAGCACTAAGCAAACTTCCCCATAAGAACACACCAACTCAAACCCTTCCACTCACCGCTGTCGACATCCTGGAGGCAAGGGTCATTTCCAAGTTGCCTTTCAGACCGACCAGAGCTGGAACTAGGATGAAGATCTCCGTGATAGTCTGGAATACTGCCCAGTGCTGCAGAGACCGGACAGGGAATAAGACTTTCGGTCATGGTGCATGTGAGAGGTACAAAGACATTGAAAATATTCAGAGAGAAGTGCTGTGATAGGTGCAGCAATAAAAAGCATTTAGAGTCAATTTGGCCCATCCAGTCCATGCTGACCATAATCCCCAAACTAAACCGGTCCCACCTGCCTGCTCCTGGTCCATGTCCCTCCAAACCTTTTCTATTCATGAACTTACCCAAATGTCTTTTAAACATTGTAACTGGCCGTATCCACCAGCGTCTCTGGCAGCTCGTTCCACACTTAGTTAAGGCAAGAATCAGGCCACTTAGGCCATCAGGAGGCCACTCGGCCCCTTGAGTCTAGATCAGAGTGGTGCTGGAAAAGCACAGCAGGTCAGGCAGTATCCGAGGAGCAGGAAAACCGACGTTTCGGGCAAAAGCCCCAACGTAGTGGAGACAGGAATGGGAGCAACGGATACAGTAAATGATATTGGTGGATGTGCAGGTAAAACTTGGATGAACGTGGAAGGCTCCTTTGGGGCCTTGGATGGAGGTGAGGGAAGAGGTGTGGGTGCAGGTTTTGCAATTCCTGCAGTGGCAGGGGAAGGTGCCAGGAAGGGAGGGTGGGTTTGTGGGGGGTGTGGACCTGACCAGGTAGTCACGGAGGGAACGGTCTTTACAGAAAGTGGATAGGGGAGGGGAGGAAAACATATCTCTGGTGGTGGGGTCCGTTTGTAGAATCGATGTTTCGGGCCCTTGACCCGATTCTGCCATCAGTACAATCTTGGCCGATCTGACTAACTTCAAACACACATTCTCACCTATCCCCAATAGCCTTTCACCCCTCGCTTTGTCAATATCTACCCCCGCGCCCTTAAACACGTTCAAAGTCTCTGTATTCCTGTCTTTTCAGGAAGTGTTCCAAAGGCTCATGACTCTCTGAAAATGAAAATATTTCCTTATCTCTGTGACCCCCCAGTTCGAGATTCTTCCTCGAAGTGAAACATTCCCGCCACACCTACCCAGTCAAGATCCATCAGGATTTTATATTTCCCAATTAAGTTCCCTCTTCCCTTTCTAAACTCCAGGGGACCCGAGCTGAGTCTGTCTAAGCTCTCCTCATAAAACAACCCAGCCGTTCTGGGCGTTGACCCACTAAATCGTCTCCGAACGGCTTCCCAATTTTTTTCACATCCTTCCTTAAATTAAGGAGCTGAAAATGTGTTGCTGGAAAAGCGCAGCAGGTCAGGCAGCATCCAGGGAACAGGAGAATCGACATTTCGGGCATAAGCCCTTCTTCAGGCTTATGCCCGAAACGTCGATTCTCCTGTTCCCTGGATGCTGCCTGACCTGCTGCGCTTTTCCAGCAACACTTTCAGCTCTGATCTCCAGCATCTGCAGACCTCACTTTCTCCTTAAATTAAGGAGACCAACACTGTACAAAATAACAACCAAAAGGACAGTGGATGCTGTAAATCAAAATCTGAAATAGCTGGAAAAACTCAGCAGGTCTGGCAGCATCTGTGGGAGAGAAATCAGAGTTAAATCAGAGAGACCTCAGAACTGATGGGTCACCGGACCTGAAACGTGAACTCTGATTTCTCTCCCACAGATGTTGCCAGACCTGCCGAGCTTTTCCAGCTATTTCTGTTTTTGTTACTGTACACTGTAATCCAGGTCTAGCCTACCCACTGCCCTGTACAACAGAAGCATTACCTCAGCTATTCTGTATTTAATTCCTCCCAGGTGGAGAGGACAGCATGTTATTTGTTGTCTTGTTTCCTTGCTGGACCAGCATACACACACTTGCATTTCCCGATCCCTCTGCGTCTTACCACCTCTGCAAGCTCTCAATAAGAGGCTCTCTTATTATTCATCCTTCCAAAAGGGACAGTTTCACACTCTCCCACATTATAGCCCATTTTCTAATCATTGTGCATTCACCGAAGCTACCTGTAACTTTTTGTTATCTCCGATTCTCCTCGTTACAACTTTGCTACCTATCTTTGAGTCATCAGAAAATATGACAACCATCCAGATTCAACCCTTTCAGATGCCTAATGCAAATCTAATTATGGTACATCCACTGATTCCCAGTATTGGTTAAACATGATTTCCTGTTCACAAAACAATATTGACTCACTGTATACCCATGGCTGCGTCGCCAAATACCAGACTAATACCATTCACAAGTTCGCTGGTAACACCACCGTAGTCGGTCCAATCTCAGATGGCGATGAAACAGATGACAGACGGGAGGTGGAAGACCTGGAAAAATGGTGCACTGAGAACAACCTAGCTCTCAATGCCGGCAAAACCAAGGAACTCATTATTGACTTTCGGTGGGATGTTACTCATGCCCCCCCCCCTGCACATTAACAGCACAGAGGGGGAACGAGTGGACGGTTACAGAGAGTGGTGAACTCGGCCCGGACAATCACAAAGGACAACCTCCCATCTCCAGAATCCATCTACCAGGCCCACTGTCAAGGAAAGGCCACCACCATTCTCAAAGATCCATCCCACCCTGACAATGTTTATCTACAACCTCTACCATCAGGGAGAAGGTACAGAAGCCTGAACACACGCACCAGCCGGTTTCGAAACAGTGTCTACCCTACTGTTGTTAGAATACTGAATGGCCTCACAAACTCTTAAAATTCGCCTGTACCTGTGTTTTTGTTTTTGCCGCTGTTTACCTATTATTTACTATCTATGCTGTTTAACTCTGTGATCTGCCTGGATTGCTCACAAGACAAAGCTTTTCACTGTGCCTCGGGACACGGGACAATAAATTCCATTCCATTCAATTTAAACTCTACGTGATTACTCTAACCTTTGGAGTCAGTTAGTTCATGTGGTTGGACTCAGTGACACCAACACTGTGGGTTCATTCCCTACACCAGCTGAGGTTACTATGAAGGTCTCCGCTTCTCAACCCGTCCCCTGATCGGAGGCCTGGTGATCTCCTGAGTTAAAGCACCCCCATAGTCCTCTGGGACAGTGGTGACATTACTGCATAGCTTCTAATAGCAACCCTACAGCGGGTGGTACAGCTAAGTGGGCTGTAGCTTCCAGCTCTCTGTCTCACTCCCTCTTCCAAGAAAGGGGTTACATTCACTAGCTTCTGATCAGAAGGAATCCTTCCCAAACTTAAGGACTTTTGGAAAGGTTTGTGTAGGATTGTAGCTCAGGTTGAGGTTTAGGGTGTAGGTTTGCTCGCTGAGCTGTAGGTTTGATATCCAGACGTTTCATTACCTGGCTAGGTAACATCATCAGTGACGACCTCCAAGTAAAGCGAAGCTGTTTTCTCCTGCTTTCTATTTATATGTTTGTCCTGGATGGGGTTTGTGGTGATGTCATTTCCTGTTCGTTCTCTGAGGGGTTGATAGATGGTATCTAGACATCACCACAAACCCCAGGAACCCCATCCAGGAGAAAGATATAAATAGAAAGCAGGCAACAACAGCTTCGCTTCACTTGGAGGTCGCCACTGATGATGTTACCGAGCCAGGTAATGAAACGTCTGGATATCAAACCTACAGCTCAGCGAGTACACCTACACCCTAGACTTAAGACCCAAACCAAGACCAAACTCAATCTCACTAGCCACTTCCAGAATAGGTGATAAGTGACTGTGGATCGTTGGTTTCCAAGTCTCTCCCCCACCAGGAGACTGACAGACTTCCTTCAGGGAAGGAATCTGCCATCCTTCCCCTGTCTGGCCTACATGTGACTCCTGACCCACGGCAATGTGGTTGATTCTTAACTGGAGTGTGGTGCTGGAAAAGCACAGCATCCGAGGAGCAGGAGAGTCGACATTTTGGGCAGGAGCCCTTCATCAGGATTCCTGATGCAGAACTCATGCCTGAGAAGTGGATTTTCCTGCTCCTCGGATGCTGCCTGACCTTCTGTGCTTTTCCAGCACCACACTCCTTGACTCTGACCTCCAGCATCTGCAGTCCTCACTTTCTCCTAGACTCTTAACTGCCCTGGCCAGTGACATCCACACCTCACGAACGATACAAGAATAAAAATGCTGGCTTAAACAGTGATGTCCTCAGCCTGGACAACAGATGCTGGTCCAGCCAGATACCCCAGACCCCAGGCAGCAATAGAAAAACGCTCAGCCTCAAACATTGGCCAATTAACTCAAAGGCCTAATGAGCTAGGCCTCAGCCACCATGGGATGGGAATTTAGCAGAATAAACGTTCAGCGTTTTGGTCTTTTTTATTCACTTGTAGGATTTATTGTCAGCATTTATTGTCTATCCCTAGTTGCCCTTGAGAAGGTGGGGATGAGCTGCCTCGTTAAATGTTGTTATTTTCCACTTTTGCCGTTAGTTTGTAAAGTTCTTGGTCCCAAAGGATCAAAGAGGACACCAGTTTCACCCCTAGCCTCCAGCCCACCTGATGAGTGGCATGGTGGCTCAGTGGTTAGCACTGCTGCCTCACAGCGCCAGGGATCCGGGTTCGATTCCACCCTCGGGACAATAATCTGTGTGGAGTTTGCACGTTCTCCCCATGTCTGTGTGGGTTTCCTCCGGGTGCTCCGGTTTCCTCCCACAGTCCAAAGATGTGCAGGTCAGGTGAATTGGCCGTGCTAAATTGCCCGTAGTGTTCAGGGATGTGTAGGTTAGGTGCATTAGTCAGAGGTAAATATAGGGTAAGGGAATGGTCTGGGTGGGTTACTCTTCGGAGGGTCAGTGTGGACTTGTTGAGCCGAAGGGCCTGTTTCCACACGGTAGGGACTCTATAATTGACAAGCAGAAGGCTGGAAGAACGCAGCATCAGGAGGTGGAGAAGGCAACGTTTCAGGTATAGCCCTGCCTCAGGACTGAGAGCAGGGATACAGACAGAGTGAGAGAGGGGGCAGTAAACACGGGAGACAGATACAGCCACAGAGAGAGGGAGAAAGAATGAGGCAGAGGGAGGGAGAGATTAAACAGCACAGCCTTTTCAAAAGCTTTATCGCTAATTGTCAGCTGACAAGAGCCACAATAGAAACCTCTTCTAATCCTATCAGCTTTGCTGAGTACTTTCCATGCTCCCACTATGGTGTAACATGCTTTAAATAGAAATAAACTTCCAGCTAACAAATGGAAAATGCAACATATCTAACTGGGATGAAGAGTTGCAATTCCTATGCAGAGAGACTGTCACCTCTATTTGGTGTTTAGAGATTGAACTGGTCACATGACTACAATATTCGATCATCCCAACCCGTCCATAAGCCAGCAGAACAGTTACAACAACTTATTTTCTCTTTACATTATCTCTAACGCTATTTAAAAGCAGCAACTTGGGGGTCAGTTTGGTTAATTCTGTTGAAAATGGGCTAATCATCAACCTAAATAAAACCAAAAAGTGCTGGAGAAATACAGAACGAGTCATAGAGTCAATTCCTGCTGTCTGTACCTGACAAACACTTCCTTCTTTTTCTTGACCAGAGCCTCCATTTAGAGTCAGAGAGATGTACAGCACGGAAACAGACCCTTCGGTCCAACCCGTCCATGCTGACCAGATATCCCAACACAATCTGGTCCCACCTACCAGCACCCGGCCCATATCCCTCCAAACCCTTCCTATTCATATACCCATCCAAATGCCTCTTAAATGCTGTAATTGTACCAGCCTCCATCACATCCTCTGGCAGCTCATTCCATACACGTACCACCCTCTGTGGGAAAACGTTGCCCCTTAGGTCTCTTTTATATCTTTCC
>NC_057727.1:2391265-2397223 GCF_004010195.1 Chiloscyllium plagiosum
GAGAGATATTGAGAGATGGAGAGGATTATCAAGGGAAGGAGAGGGATTTTGAGGAAGGGAGAGGGATATCGAGGGAGGGAGAGGGACATCAAGGGAGGGAGAGGAATGTTGAGTGATGGAGAGGGATATCAAGGGAGGGAGAAGGATTTCGAGGGAGGAAGAGGTATTTCGAGGAAGGGAGAAGGATAGACGGAGGGAGAGGGATATCAAGGAATTTCACAGGAGGGAATGGGATATTGAGGGAGGGAGATGGATATTGTGGGAGTGTGAGGGATGTCGAGGGAGCGAGTGGGATTTTGAGGGAGGGAGAGGGGTTATTGAGAATTTCCAGGGAGGGAGTGGGACATTGAGGGAGGGAGAGGGGCATTGAGGGAGGGGGATATCGAGGAAGGGAGTGGAATATTGAGGGAGGAGGTGGAACATCGAAGGAGCGAGTGGAATATCAAGGGAAGGAGAGGGATATCGAGGGAGAGAGTGGGACATTGAGTGAGCGAGTGGAATATCGAGGGAGGGGGCGGGACATCGAGGGAGGGGGATATCTAGCCTCCCTGTCACGGGGAGAGGTTGGTCGTGTTTTAGCTCGATCTTTCTCTCCCCTTCGCTGTTCCCTTCCACCCTCTGGCCCCCTCGTCTCCTCGATGTACCACTTCTTGCCCCTCTCCTACCTACATCCTATTTCCCCACTCTCTACCTCACCTGAATGATCCCTGCCCCCTCCTCCTGCCCTCCCTCCACTCTCTGGGTGTTTGTTGGAACGACCCTGGAAGGGGTGAAGACAATTACCCCGAGAGCCACTGACCTGAACAATATTGAGCACGAAGCCAGCCAGCACCATGCCTTGCCCAGCAAGCAGGAAGGGCACTACCACCTGAGCACAGATATCCAAACCCGATTCTGCCTTCAGTTCCACCAGTGCCACCTTCTCCCTCGGCCGATCCTCAGCTGGTGCTGCTGCCATGGGTGTGGGCTTCTCATCCTCCGCGTTGTCCTCTCCCCTCCCTCGCTGCCTCTGCTCGGCACGTCCTCCATCACTCAGCCCTTGCTCAATTCTCCTTCTGCGTACCTTCCCTTCATCCATCCTTGACCTTGAACAGGGAACGAGGGAATAGAAACCAGAATCGAGTAAGGTCGGCGCAACGTTGTGGGCCGAAGGGCCTGCACTGCGCTTTAATGTTCTACGATTTAAGGCACAAGATCGAAAAGTGCGGATTGTCCGAGAGATGCTCAGAGAGCTGTTTTCGATTGTACGACTGGCTTGCCATAACCTACACGGAGTGGAGGTAATTAGATCACTTCTAGCAGGCAGCCAGCACGGGGAGGGAGGGGCGAATGGCCATGCTGTGTGCTGTTCAAGAGCAGGCAGAGGGCAGGATTCATTAAAAAGCATCATGTTCGGACACGGTCTCCTTTACCATGACCACCCAGACAGTCTCGCCTCACCCCGAAGGGGAACCTGACCAAACCCCAGAGAGCTGGTGGGAGAGGGGGTCAGTGTGGGGGGAGCTCACTCCCACAGGGACTGGGTGAGGGGAATAATTTCATCCCTTTAGCAGCAAGTTGGGGATTCATGAGAAAGGGCAGGAATGTTGGATCAACCATGAGCCTGTCGAATGGCACAGCAGGCTGGAGGGGCCGAATGGCGCCCTCCTGTTCCTGTTTCCTATGATCCCAAAACCCACCCAATGGTCCTGCTGAATCTGCCTCCCGTATGCAGACAGTGCATTCCACACCCTCTCCACTGGCTGGGTGAGGACGATGGTGAGGGAATATTGCACCAGTATTCCCAGCCAACACTCTTGGAAGGCAGCTCAAACCCCAGCACAGTGACCGGTGCTACGGAAATTCAGTTTCTACGGCTGGAACAGAAAGCCGCTCTCAGTAACAGTGACCACAACACTACCATCGATTTGTCAGGAAAACCCCAGGAAACAGCCATCCTTACCTGGTCGGGGCCTACACGTGACTCCAGACCCACAGCAACGGGGTTGACTCTTAACTGCCCACGGGGGGGCAATTAGGGATGGGTGATCAATGCTAGGCCCGGACCCTGAGAATGAATTTAAGAAGATCCTCAGACAGCACCTTCCAAACAGGACCCTGATTTCAGAAGCAGTGAGGGGTTGGCTGGTAAATCCTGGTCCAGATGGGGATGAACCCCATCCACTGAAGGGACACCAATTGGCCTCAGGACACTGCAGAGGGATTCCCCAGGCATCAATGTTAAAGAGGGAAAGCTGAGTCAAGATGCATCACTCATCTGGAACCCTGTACCCCGGGATTACTTGATCCTCTACAGGCTGCGTTTCCTTCACTGGAACATGCTACCTTTCAGAAAACTGGGCACAGAGTACTCTGGGGTGTCTCCAGACCTCCCAGTAGGCGCTAGGGAAATGCAAGTCCTCAAAGGAGTTTAACTCACCCCCGGTGCAGATGCTCTCAGGGACATTCCTTTCACATTCTGAATGATCCCATTGCACTTTGTTGTTGGGTGGGGTGGGGGGGTGGGGAAGCAGGATCCCCACCCTGAACACACCCGGGAGGGGTGGGGGTGTGAATTAGCCTCAGTTCCCTGGGTTTTACAGGATGTGAGGGAGTCTCTGCCCAGATCCCGATCCTGGGGCTCGCATTCCAGCAGCAATCTGCGATGCCTCTCCCAGTCGAACAGCTCGCCGTGTGGGGCTTCGGAACAAGTTCAGGAACGGGCAGGGGACCAATAACAACAGAAAATCAAACACGGGGTCAGGGAGGGGGGGTCTATTAAACTCCGGACTCTCTGAGAAAACTTTTTCCAAACTTCGAGAAAACTTTCTCTGGCAGCAAGTTCCGGGACAGCACCCGCCCCTTCCGCCTCCTGCTCTTCAATCTCATCATCCCAGCAACAATGCAGCTCCACAAACCCACAGCAATCCTGCAACAATGCAGCTCCACAAACCCACAGCAATCCTGCAACAATGCACCGCCACACACCCACAGTAATCCTGAAACATTGCAACTCCACAAACTCACAGCAATCACACAACAATGCAGCTCCACAACCCCACAGCAATCCCTCAACAATGCAGCTCCACTCACCCACAGCAATCCTGCAACAATGCAGCTCCACACACCCACAGCAATACTGCAACAATGCCGCTCCATACACCCACAGCAATCCTGCAACAATGCTCCTCCACAACGTCAGCAGCAATCCCGCAACAATGCAGCTGCACAAGCCAACAGAAATCCTGCAGCAATGCAGCTCAACAAAACGCACAGCAATCCTGCAACAATGCACCTCCACAAGGTCACAGCAATCTCACAACAATGCAGCTTCACACACACCCATAGCAATTCTGCAGCAATACAGCTCCACAAACCCACAGCAATCCTGCAACAATGCAGCTCCACAAACCCACAGCAATCCTGCAACAATGAAGTTCCAGAAACCCACAGCAATCCCGCAACAATGCAGCTCCACAAATCCACAGCAATCCCGCAACAATGCAGCTCCACAAATCCCTAGCAATCCTGCAACAATGCAACTCCACAAACCCACAGTAATCCTGCAGCAATGCACCTCCACAAACCCACACCAATCCTGCAACACTGCAACTCCACAAATCCCTAGCAATCCTGCAACAATGCAACTCCACAAACCCACACCAATCCTGCAGCAATGCACCTCCAGAAACCCACAGCAATCCTGCAGCAATGCACCTCCACAAACCCACAGCAATCCTGCAACAATGCACCTCCACAAGCTCACAGCAATCCCGCGACAATGCAACTCCAAAAACTCACAGCAATCCTGCAGCAATGCACCGCCACAAACCCACAGCAATCCCGCAGCAATGCACCTCCACAAACCCACAGCAATCCTGCTGCAATGCAGCTCCACAAACCCACAGTAATTCAGCAGCAATGCACCTTCACAAACCGACACCAATCCTGCAACAATGCAGCTCCACAAACCCACAGCAATCCCGCAACAATGCACCGCCACAAACCCACAGCAATCCTGCAAAAATGCAACTGCACAAACCCACAGGAATCCTGCAACAATGCAGCTCCACAAACCCACAGCAATCCTGCAAAAATGCACCTCCACACACCCACAGCAATCCCGCAACAATGCACCTCCACACACCCACAGCAATCCCGCAACAATGCAACTGCACGAACCCACAGCAGTCCTGCAACAATGCAACTGCACAAACCCACAGCAATCCTGCAACAATGCAGCTCCACAAACCCACAGCAATCCTGCTGCAATGCAGCTCCACAAACCCACAGCAATCCTGCAACAATGCACCTCCACACACCCACAGCAATCCCGCAACAAAGAACCTCCACAAACCCACAGCAATCCCTCAACAATGCACCACCACAAACCCACAGCAATCCTGCAACAATTCACCTCCACACACCCTCAGCAACCCTGCAACAATGCACTTCCATGGACCCGCAGCAATCCTGCAGCAATACACCTCCACAAACCCACAGCAATCCTGCAACAATGCACCTCCACACGCCCACAGAAATCCCGCAACAATGCAACTGCACAAACCCACAGCAATCATGCGACAATGCAACTGCAAAAAACCACAGCAATCCTGCAGCAATGCATCTCCACAGCCCCACACCAATCCCGCAACAATGCAGCTCCACAAACCCACACCAATCCTGCAACATTGCTCAACCACAAACCCACAGCAATACTGCAGAAATGCACCTCCACAAACCTACAGCAATCCCACAACAATGCAGTTCCACAAACCCACACCAATCCTGCAACAATGCAGCTCCAAAAACCCACAGCAATCCTGCAACAATGCAGCTCCACATGCCCACAGCAATCCCGCAACAATGCACCTCCACACACCCACAGAAATCCCGCAACAATGCAACTGCACAAACCCACAGCAATCCTACAACAATGCACCGCCTCAAACCCACAGCAATCCTGCAACAATGCACCTCCACTCACCCACAGAAAACCCGCAACAATGCAACTGCACAAACCCACAGCAATCCTGCAACAATGCACCGCCAAAAACACACAGCAATCCCGCAACAATGCAGCTCCACAACCCCACACCAATCACGCAACAATGCTGCTCTACAAACCCAGCAATCCCTCAACAATGCAGCTCCACACACATCCACATCAATCCTGCAACAATGCAACTGCACAAACCCACAGCAATCCTGCAACAATGCACCGCCACAAACCCACAGCAATCCTGCAACAATGCAGCTCCACAAACCCACAGCAATCCTGCAACAATGCACCTCCACACACCCATAGCAATCCTGCAACAATGCAACTCCACAAACCCACAGCAATCCTGCAACAATGTAACAAAACAAACCCACAGCAATCCTGCAACAATGCACCGCCACAAACCCACAGCAATCCTGCAACAATGCAGCTCCACAAACCCACAGCAATGCTGCAACAATGCACCGCCACACACCCACAGCAAGACCGCAACAATGCACCTCCACAAACCCACAGCAAGCACGCAACAATGCACTGCCACAAACCCACAGCAAGCCCGCAACAATGCACCGCCACAAACCCACAGCAAGCCCGCAACAATGCACCGCCACAAACCCACAGCAAGCCCGCAACAATGCACCGCCACAAACCCACAGCAAGCCCGCAACAATGCACCGCCACAAACCCACAGCAAGCCCGCAACAATGCACCGCCACAAACCCACAGCAAGCCCGCAACAATGCACCGCCACAAACCCACAGCAAGCCCGCAACAATGCACCGCCACAAACCCACAGCAAGCACGCAACAATGTAACAAAACAAACCCACAGCAATCCTGCAACAATGCACCTCCACACACCCATAGCAATCCTGCAACAATGCAACTCCACAAACCCACAGCAATCCTGCAACAATGCACCTCCACACACCCATAGCAATCCTGCAACAATGCAACTCCACAAACCCACAGCAATCC
>NC_057727.1:2402806-2409321 GCF_004010195.1 Chiloscyllium plagiosum
ACAGCAATCCTGCAGCAATGCACCTCCACAAACCCACAGCAATCCTGCAACAATGCAGCTCCACAAACCCACACCAATCCCGCAGCAATGCAGCTCCACAAACCCACAGCAATGCAGCTCCACAAACCCACAGCAATCCCGCAGCAATGCACCTCCACAAACCCACACCAATCCTGCAGCAATGCACCTCCACAAACCCACACCAATCCTGCAGCAATGCGCCTGGAACATCACAGTGGTGTACAGGCCCTTCAGTTCTCGATGAATGATATATACTTGCAGCCAATTGCCAACTCACAGCAATCCTGCAGCAATGCAGCTCTGCAAACTGTCAGCAATCCTGCAGCAATGGACTTCTGCAAACTCCAATCAATTCTGCACCAATGCACCTTTACAAACCTCCAACCCTGAAACTGTTGACATGTTTCATGAAAATTCTAACCTGCAATTTCTTTTCCAGCTTTTAAATCCTAGAAATCCAAATGACTCCTGAAGAAGGGCTTATGCCCAAAACGTCGATTCTCCTGTTCCCTGGATGCTGCCTGACCTGCTGCGCTTTTCCAGCAACACATTTTCAGCTCTGATCTCCAGCATCTGCAGACCTCACTTTCTCCTCACGTAAATGAAGGCCATTCAGCCCATGGTGTCTGTGCTGATGTACCATAAGACTTCAAAGCAGAAGTATGGAGTGTGTGACATCAAGGAGCCCTGGCAAACCTGGAATCAATGGGCAGAAGTGAGGGCTGCAGATGCTGGAGATTAGGGTCTAGATGAGAGTGGTGCTGGAAAAGCACAGCAGGTCAGGCAGCATCCGAGGGGCAGGAGAATCGACATTTCGGGCAAAAGCCCTTCGTCCTGCTCCTCAGATGCTGCCTGACCTGCTGTGCTTTTCCAGCACCACTCTAATCTAGACTGGAATCAATGGGTATCAGGGCAAACTCCCCTCTGGTTGGAGTCATAACTGGCACATTGGAAGATGGTTGTGGTTGGTGGAGATCAGCCATCTCAGCTCCAGGACATCTCTGCAGGAGTTCCTCAGGGTAGTGTCCTAGGCCCAAACATCTTCAGCTGATCCTTCTCTGCACCTTCTCTGTAGCTGTAGCACTCTATTCTGCTCTCTGCAGGAGTTCCTCAGGGTAGTGTCCTAGGCCCAAACATCTTCAGCTGATCCTTCTCTGCACCTTCTCTATTCTGCATTCTATTTTATTACCATTCACAACTCCTCAGATACTGGGACAAACACAGGCAATGAATTGGCCATGCTAAATTGCCCGTCGTGTTAGATGCATTAGTCAGAGGGAAATGGGTCTGGGTGGGTTGGTGTGAACTTGTTGGGCTGAAGGGCCCGTTTCCATACTGTAAGGAACCTAAACAAAAGGGACTAGTTCAGGGAAACTTGGTCTGTTTCTGTGCTTTATGACTCAATGACTCTATGTTCAAATACAGCAAGATCTGGACAATCTCCAGGCTTGGGCTGACAAGTGGCAAGTTACACTCACACCACACAAATGCCAGAATATGGCCATCTCCAATGAGAAAGAATCTAACCACTGTCCCTTGATATTCAATGGTGTTACCATCACTGAATCTTCCACTAACTACATCCTGGGAGTTACCATTGATCAGAAACACAACTGGACTCACCACATAAACACAGCGGCTCCAAGAGCAGGTCAGAGGCTGGGAATCCTGCGGTGAGTAACTCTCCTCCTGACTCCCCAAAGCCTGTCCACCATCTACAAGGTACAAGTCCAGAGTGTGATGGAATCCTCCCCACTTGCCCTGGATGGGGGCAGCTCCAACAACACTCAAGAAGCTTAACACCATCCAGGAGAAAGCAGCCGCTTGATTGGCACCACATCCACAAACACCCACTCCCTGCCCCACCGACGCTCAGTAGCTGCAGTGTGTACGATGTACAAGATGCACTGCAGAAACTCACCAAAGATCCTCAGGCTGCACCTTCCCAACCCACAGCCACTTCCATCTAGAAGGACAAGGGCAGCAGGTACATGGGAACACCATCTCCTGAAAGTTCGTTTCCAAGCCCCTCACCATCCTGACTTGGAAATATATCGCCGTTCCTTCAGTGTCACTAGGTCAGAATCCTGGGATTCCCTCCCTAAGGGACATTGTGGGTCTACCCACAGCACATGGGCTGCAGCGGGTCAGGAAGGCAGCTCACCCTCACCTTCTCAAGGGGCAGCTAGGGACAGGCAATAAATGCTGATGTATCCAGTTCCTGAATGAATTAAACTAATTTCTCTGTGTAAAAATATATTTTTGTCACTTCCCTCTCGGATTCTCTTATGTCTCACACCTCCAACGAACTTGTCTGGCGGATGGGTCACTGTTTCTGCAGTTTATTGTTTTGGTGCTGGTCTAATCAGGGCTCCTCTGTAATATCCTCTCTGCTCTGATCTGATTTGCCCCAAATTCCCCCTCACACCCTACTCTCTCTCCCCCTCCAGTTTCAAAATGAGCCGAGCCTCCCAGGATTCCCCCTCGTACTCTCCCTTTTCCCCGACTTCCCAATGCTGTGACAATGTTGAATAATGAGGAGAGGTTGAATAGCCCACTCATGTATCCGGTGATACATAGAGAAATGATTGGTGAAACAGAGAAACATAGAAACTGGGAGCAGGAGTAGGCCATTCAGCCCTTCGACCCTGCTCCCGCCAGTCAATAGGATCATGGCTGATACTCTATCTCAATGCCAGTACCCTGCTTTCTCTCCATATCCCCTGGTACCTTTAATATCTACAATTGTATATCCCTCTTCCTCGAATGTACTGAGTGGCCAGATGCCCACAGCTGTCGGTGGTGGAGTATTCCATAGATTCACCTGAAAAAGAGGTTGTAGGAGAGCATTCCCGGGGTGGGAGGGGTCTTTGATGATGTCGGCAACCTTTCCGCATGTAAATGGAGCCCGTGGATGGGAGGGTGGTTTCTGTGATGGGCACACCACCCTCTGTAGTTATCTGTGGCCCTGGGCAGACCAGTTACATTAATGCAGCAGGACAGTATGCTCTCAATGGTGCGTCTGTAGAAGGTGGTGAGGGACTTCATGGACACGCTGAATTTCCTGAGGCATCTGAGGAAGAAGAAGTGTCGTTGCACCTTCTTGACTGTCGCATCAACATGGGAGGTCCCGGACAGGTTGGTGATCGTCACTCTGAGGAACGTGATGCTCTCGAACCTCTTCACATCCAGCTCCATTGCTGTAGCTCGAGGAGATGCCCAATGACACATCCAGGACCACTTTGGTAAGTTCTCTGGGCTGTAGATTACCAGGCTCTGGGAACATGTTAGCCTTTAACCTCATTAATTTCCCCGTACTATTTTACTAATACCAAATGACTTCAACTCCCTCCTCTCCTTGAATCCCGAACATTGCTGGAAAATTGTGTGGTCTCCTTTATGAAGGCATCTGATCTTCTTGAGATCTACGAAGATGCTGAGAGGATCTGACAAGTTGTGTGCTGAAAGGATGTTTCCCCCTGACTGAGGGACTCGAAGTCGAGGACACAAATAAGGGAATTTTCAAATTAAGGCAGGGGTGAGCAGGAATGCAGTCTGAAGAGAGTCACTATTCTGCACTTCTCTCCCTCAGAGAGCAGTGGAGGCCGGGCCAATTAAAAATATTCACAGGTGAGTGAGTGATCGACCTGGTACATTCAAATCCCGTGCTGGTGAAGTCAACATGAAATGCCCACTTTCTCAACCTCACTCCCTCATGCGGTGACTGTCAGCTTAAAACCAGCACCATTCAGCTCTCTCCAATGACAGAGCATCCCCCGGGTCCTCATTTTGATCAGCCTGAGCGGGGATTACAGGGGTTAGGCCGCAGTCAGATTAGCTATGACCTTACACGAACAGCAGGGGTGTCTCAAAGGGGCTGAATGGCCAACCCTTGCTCCTACTGCTTATGTTCTCGGGAACCCCTGGTCCAGAGACCCCGCCTCCTCTTCCAGCCTTCCATAGACCCAGCAGGATTCAGTGTAACCTCTTCCTTCTCCTAACCTGCAAGGTCACCCACATTCCCCAGGGGGCAGCAGCCTTCCCCCTGGGTCCGAGTGATTTCCTGACTTCGATTCCCACTCCACAGATCGGAGCACACGTCAGAGGGGGCCGCCCTTTAACGAGACAGGGAACTGAGAGGGCACATGGGTCAAAGTCAAGGCCTGGAGGCATGGACCATGCATCTAGAGTTACGGGTTGTCAGTGAAGAGATGGCGATGGCCTGAGGTGGTGGAAGGCGCTATGTAAATGCAACATTGTTCTTCCTTCAATGGCACGGAAAGGGCCATTGAATGCTCTAAGCTGAACCTTTGGTGGGCCAGTGTGAGGTTTGACCAACACAAATACTTCAGAAGGTTTAACAACAGGAATGAAAATGACAAGATTTATTTTAAAAGGAATATTTTACCTACCTTTTGATGAACTTTCGGATATCACCGATCCAGCTCAGGGGTTGCTTTATCCAACAGCACAGACCCAGTCAAGAGGGTCAGGGCTATTTTTATTTCAGTGACACAGTTCCCAGCTTCAGGTTTCACTCTATTAGCATTTCCCTAATGCTGGAATCCAAAAAGAACTCAAAGACATTTAAGATGATGGCCAGTGCTGATCAATGTGTTTTTTTAAATCCTCCCTGGGTGATCGTGAAACCAGGTTACCCGCTGCATCTGTCTCCAACACATTCCACAAGCACCAGCCGTGCTCACAGGCTCAGGGAAACACTGACTGGGCCAACATGAGGACTGCAGATGCTGGAGATTAGAGACAAGGGTAGAGTGATGCTGGAAAAGCACAGTACGTCAGGCAGCATCCGAGGAGCAGGAAAATCGACGTTTTGGGCAAAAGCCCTTCATCAGGAATGAGGCAGGGGGACTCAGGGGTGAGGAGATCTACTGACTGTGTCTTCGTGGGAGGAAGGCATTAAGTTTAACACAACGAGGCAACCCCGAGAGAGGCCCAGGGTCACAGCACAACAATAATTCATTACAGAGGGAGTGACACACTATCGGAGGGTCAGTGCTGAGGGCGTGACACACTGTCGGAGGGTCAATGCTGAGGGAGTGCCGCACTGTCGGAGGGTCAGTGCTGAGGGAGTGCCGCACTGTCGGAGGGTCAGTGCTGAGGGAGTGCTGCACTGTCGGAGGGTCAGTGCTGAGGGAGCATCGCACTGTCGGAGGGTCAGTGCTGAGGGAGTGTCACACTGTCAGAGGGTCAGGACTGATGAAGTGACACACTGTCGGAGGGTCAGGACTGAGGGAGTGCCGCAGTGTCGGAGGGTCAGTGCTGAGGGAGTGCCGCAGTGTCGGAGGGTCAGTGCTGAGGGAGTGCCGATCTGTCAGAGGGTCAGTGCTGAGGGAGTGTCGCAGTGTCGGAGGGTCAGTGCTGAATGAGTGCCGATCTGTCAGAGGGTCAGTGCTGAGGGAGTGCCGCACAGTTGGAGGGTCAGGGCTGAGGGAGGGTCGGACAGTCGGACGGTGAGTTCTGAGGGAGTGCCGCACTGTCAGAGGGTCAGTACTGATGGAGTGACACAATGTCGGAGGGTCAGGACTGAGGGAGTGCCGCGGTTTCAGAGGGTCTGTGCTGAGGGAGTGCCACACTGTCAGTGGGTCAGTGCTGAGGGAGTGCCGCACTGTCAGAGGGTCAGTGCTGAGGGAGTGCCGCACTGTCAGAGGGTCAGTGCTGAGGGAGTGCCACACTGTCGTCGGGTCAGAGCGGAGGGCGAGGGAGTGCCGCACTGTCAGAGGGTCAGTGCTGAGGGAGTGCCGCAGTGTCGGAAGGTCAGTGCTTAGGGAGTGACACACTGTCGGAGGGTCAGTGCTGAGGGAGTGCCGCACAGTTGGAGGGTCAGTGCTGAGGGAGTGTCGCACTGTCGGGAGGTCAGTGCTGAGAGAGTGCGGCACTGTCGGAGGGTCAGTGCTGAGGGAGTGCCGCACTGTCGGAGGTTCAGTACAGAGGTAGTGCCGCACTGTCGGAGGGTCAGTGCTGAGGGAGTGCCGCACTGTCGGAGGGTCAGTGCTGAGGGAGTGCCGCAGTGTCGGAGGGTCAGTGCTGAGGGAGTGCCGCACAGTTGGAGGGTCAGGGCTGAGGGAGTGTCGCACTGTCGGAGAATCAGTACTGTGGGAGTGCCACACTGTCAGTGGGTCAGTGCTGAGGGAGTGCCGCACTGTCAGAGGGTCAGTGCTGAGGGAGTGCCGCACTGTCAGAGGATCAGTACTGTGGGAGTGCCACACTGTCGGAGGGTCAGTGCTGAGGAAGTGCCGCACTGTCAGAGGGTCAGGGCTGAGGGAGGGTCGTACAGTCGGAGGGTGAGTTCTGAGGGAGTGCCGCACTGTCAGAGGGTCAGTGCTGAGGGAGAGGCACACTGTCAGAGGGTCAGTGCTGAGGGAGTGCCGCGGTATCGGAGGGTCAGTGCTGAGGGAGTGCCGCAATGTCTGCGGGTCAGTGCTGAGGGAATGCCGCACTGTCAGAGGGTCAGTGCTGAGGGAGTGACGAAC
>NC_057727.1:2409821-2413052 GCF_004010195.1 Chiloscyllium plagiosum
AAGCTCTTCTCTACACTGTCCCCCATCAAACACCCCCAGGGACAGGGACAGCACGTGGTTAGATACAGAGTAAAGCTCCCTCTACACTGTCCCACCATCAAACACTCCCAGGAGAGGGACAGCATGGGGTTATATTCAAAGTAAAGCTCTCTCTACACTGTCCCACATCAAACACTCCCAGGGACAGTGACAGCACGGGGTTAGATACAGAGTAAAGCTCCCTCTACACTGTCCCACCATCAAACACTCCCAGGGCAGGGACAGCATGGGGTTAGATACAGAGTAAAGCTCCTTCTACACTGTCCACCATCAAACACTCCCAGGGACAGGGACAGCACGGGGTTGTATTCAGAGTAAAGCTCTCTCTACACCGTCCCACATCAATCAATCCCAGGGACAGGGACAGCATGTTGTTAGATACAGAGTAAAGCTCCCTCTACACTGTCCCACATCAAACACTCCCAGGACGGGTACAGCACGTTGTTAGATACAGAGTAAAGCTCCCTCTACACTGTCCCATATCAAACACTCTCAGGGACAGGGACAGCATGGGTTAGATACAGAGTAAAGCTCCCTCTACACTGTCCCATATCAAACACTCCCAGGGACAGGAACAGCACGGGGTTAGATACAGAGTAAAGCTCTCTCTGCACTGTCCCCCATCAAACACTCCCAGGACTGGGACAGTACGAGGTTAGATACAGAGTAAAGCTCCCTCTACACTGTCCCCCATCAAACACTCCCTGGACAGGGACAGCACGGGGTTAGATTCAGAGTAAAGCTCTCTCTACACTGTCCCCCATCAAACACTCCCAGGACAGGGTCAGCACGGGGTTAGATACAGAGTAAAGCTCCCTCTACACTGTCTCCGCATCAAACACTCCCAGGACAGGGACAGCACCGGGTTAGATTCAGAGTAAAGCTCTCTCTACACTGTCCCCCATCAAACACTCCCAGGACAGGGACAGCACGGGGTTAGATACAGAGTAAAGCTCCCTCTACACTGTCCCCATCAAACACTCCCAGGACAGGGACAGCACGGGGTTAGATTCAGAGTAAAGCTCCCTCTACACTGTCCCCCATCAAACACTCCCAGGGACAGGGACAGCACGGGGTTAGATTCAGAGTAAAGCTCCCTCTACACTGTCCTGTCAAAGTGCTGTTAAAACACCAGTGTATTCTCGCTGTGATGTTCTCTCGTAATGAATCCTCTGGTTGTGAAGACGAGTTCTCCTTAACCCGAAACATTATCTCCACCTGCCTGCCTGCCTGTCTGTCTCTCTCTGCAGATGCTGCCAGACCTGCTGAGTTTCTCCAGCTGGTTCTGATTTTATTTCAGACTTTGAGCATCCTTCACGTTTTGGTTTTGTTTTGGAGCGTGATGTGTGTTTGGCTCTTACCAAATGATGGTCAGCTTCCAGTTGCAGGCTTGAAACGCGCATCCCTGCACATCGGGAGGAGAGACAGAACACAAAGCTGCTCAGCTTGCTCATGGATGTGTACGGCAGAACCAAGAAAGCTCACACAATCTTACAGCACAGTGACAGGCCATTCTGCCCATTGCCTCCATACCGTCTCTTTGAATACGTTTGCCAATTAGTTCCACTGCCCTGCCCAATTCTCCTGTATGAGAATTTAATACATTGTGCTTGTGAGTGGGAGACACTCATCACTTAATCTGAGACTGTAAAAGGCCAATATTAATACTCACTCAGAGCAAAGAGCATCTGAGATTATACTCCATCCCTTAAACTCTCCAGTGAGGGTGCCTGTAATCTCCACTGACACTCTCATGGTCTGAATATGATTAGATTAGATTCCCTACAGTATGGAAACAGGCTCTTCGGCCCAACAGCTCCATACCAACCTCCAAAGAGTAGCCCACCCAGACCCATTTCTCTACTCTATATTTACCTTGGACTAACACAACTATCACTCCGGGCAATTTAGCATGGCCAATCCACCCTGAACTGCACATCTTTGGACTGTGGGAGGAAACCCACGCAGACACTGGGAGAATGTGCAAACTCCAGACAGACTGTCGCCCAAGGTGGGAATTGAACCTAGGTCCCTGGTGTTGTGAGGCAGCAGTGCTAATCACTGAGCCACCGTGCTGCCCTGATTAATGTATATTTGTTCTATCACTTAGTTTAAAGCATGAATTTTGAGTTAGTAACTGGGTTTCTGTGTGTCTGAAGCTGATAATTAACCTGTAGCTATTTCCGAATCCATGGTGATTTCTTATAAAACAGTTTATGAGAGTTATTTTGGTAGCTTAATATCTTAGAATTATACAACTTAGCAAGGGACAATGCAATCTCAAAGTTTCTATTGAAAATTTATGGGCTGGGAGGCTTCCTTTTTTCAGTTTAAGGGAGGCCACATGGCATACAGAGAGAGAGATTTTTGGTTCGGTAATATTTTGGTTCGGTTATATTTTGGTTCGGTAATATTTTTGTTCGGTTATATTTTGGTTCGGTTATATTTTGGTTCAGTAATATTTTGGTTCGGTTATATTTTGGTTCGGTTATATTTTGAGTGGGGCAGTTCTATGAAGTCCTTACATGAATTGAACAGTATTCTGAAAAGGAGAAGCGAGTAAAACTGGGCTACCTTAGCCTGAAGAGTGACATTGGGTGTACAAAGTTAAAAATCACACAACACCAGGTTACAGTCCAACAGGTTTAATTGGAAGCACTAGCTTTCGGAGCGACGCTCCTTCATCAGGTGGTTGTGGAGTAACTGTTGTGTGATTTTTAACTTTGTACACCTCAGTCCAACACCGGCATCTCCAAATCATGACTACACGGGAGGTGTTAGCATAAAACCCTGAAGAGGACCTGGAGCTGGGTTTGTTTAAACTCAGTTATTTGATAGCGAAAGGGATAAGCTGTCAGCAGTTCCGATTTAGGAGTTAAAGTTACAGTCACTGTAAACCTACCAAGGTATTAGAGAAAGAGAGTTTGGTGGTGTGCTACACAAAGATTGCTACTGGGTACTGTACAAAGGATTTGTTTTAAAAGAATGTTGTGGTGGAATATTTTAGGATTAATAGGATTATATGTTTACAACACGTATAAAACTCTTTGTGTTCTAAGTAAATGGATTGGTTTATTCTGTTTTCTGTATATCTCTTTTGTTTCATAAACATTGTTTTTATTATGCAGCAGGTCAGGCAGCATCCAAGGAACAGGAGAATCGATGTTTCGGGCATAAGCCCTTCTTCAGGTT
>NC_057727.1:2413086-2415480 GCF_004010195.1 Chiloscyllium plagiosum
TTTTCCAGCAACACATTTTCAGCTCTGATCTCCAGCATCTGCAGTCCTCACTTTCTCCTCTCTTGTTTTTATTATGAAAACTGAGTCACGAGAATTGTGTTTCAGTGAAAGATCACATTAAAACCAAGAAACAAAACAATATATGATCTATAAAGGCAGGTTTCAGTCAGGGATTGAACTAATGTCAGTTGGGAACAGTAACCAACATTGAGGGAGCATTGTTACCATGGCTATCGGTTCAACGGGACATTAAATCTCTAACTAGATCGAAAAGATTTGAATCATAGAATCCCTACAGTGTGGAAACAGGCCCTTCAGCCCAACAAGTCCATGCTGACCCTCCGAAGAGTATCCCACTATGGAAAATTAAGAGCATGAAAGCATGGGAAGGGTTAAAGCATGGAGACAGCTGCTGGTTTGTTGTAAAGGATAGTGGAATGAGCGGAGTAAGGTTGAGACTGAAAGGTCACTGTGGCGAGATGAGATAACACAGTTAGTAAAGTTAGCCTCGCCTGCTATTTATCATTATGGCAGGATTTGGACAATAAATATTTGGGACATGACGTTAAATATATAATTAGTAATTAGTAGAGTCAGCTTGAGACAGGAGATTATTGTAATAGATGGAATAGCTAAACGTTGAATCATGACAGGTTTGTCTGGAATGGAAGATCACTGTAGCAGAGGTGATAATAAATATCTAATCAGGACATTAGGAAAATATAAAGTAGGGTTTGGAATGAAAGGCCATTGATGCAGAATTGATAATAAAGTGTCTAATCGTGACATTAGAATAACATGAAGGAGAATGTAGGAAAAAGTATAGTGGCACAACTAAAGGGATAATGGGAACGAACATCCCTGGTTTATTGTGTAGCTAGAGTGAGATACTTTGATGAATATAGTTGGACATGCTGATAAGCTAGCAGAAACATGATAAAAAAGATAGAAAAATCCATGGACCCGGAGGTTCAGGGGCATTTGAGAATCTGCTTCCTCAGTGTCACGGATTTTTGTTTGCAAATAAAAGACCTACTTCTTGAAGATCTCCCTGTGATTCTCTACATGACATTACCCAGACCCATTCCTCCACATTTTATCCTTGACTAATGCACCAAACCTACACACCCCTGAACACTACGGACAATTTAGCGTGGCCAATTCACCTAACTTGCACATCTTTGGACTGTGGGAGGAAACCCACGCAGACAATGTACAAACTCCACACAGACAGTCACCCAAGGCAGGAATTGAACCCAGATCCTTGGCGCCATGAGGCAGCAGTGCTAACCACTGAGCCACCGTGCCACCCTCCCTGAAAGGACCATGGTATGAGAATTCTCCCCAGTGTCTTAATCAATGTTGCTCTCCCCTACACTGGGGAGGCAGAACACCGACTGGGCACTCACTTTGCAGAACACCTACCTCTATCTGTAAACACTGACCCTGAGCTTCCAGTTCCCTGCCACTTCAACACCCCCCCCCCCCCCCCCCCCCCCCCCCCCCCCCCCCCCCCCCCCCCCCCCCCCCCACCCTGTTCCCTGGCCGAGACCTCTGTCACGGGTTTACTGCAGTGCTCCAGTGAAGCTCAGCACGAGCTGGAAGAACAGCACCTCATTTTCCGCTTGGGGACCCTGCAGCCTTCAGGACTCAGTATGGAGTTCAGTAACATTACAGCTTAATTCCATCCTTCCATGTTTTTTACCCTGTCCCACACCTGGTCCTGTCCTGTACAGGGTGCTAGTGAGGCCTGGAGTACTGTGTGCAGGTTTGGTCTCCCTACTTGAGAAAGGATGTACTGACTCTGGAGGGGGTGCAGAGGGGGGTCACTAGGTTGGTTCTGGAGTTGAGGGGGTTGGTTTATGAGAAGAAACTGAGTAGACTGGGATTATATTCATTACAATGTGGAAGAATGAGGGGGGATCTTAGAGAAACATATAAAATTATGAAGGGAATAGATACGAGAGAAGTAGAGAAGGTGTTTCTGCTGGCAGGTCAAGAGGGTATAGCCTCAAAATAACGGGGATCAGATTTCAGACTGAGCTGAGGAGGAACTCCTTAACCCAGACGATTGTGAATCTGTGGAATTCCCTGCCCAGTGAAGTAGTTATAGAGTCCTAGAGATGTACAGCACAGAAACAGACCCTTCGGTCCTATCCGTCCATGCCGACCAGATATCCCAACCCAATCTAGTCCCACCTGGCAGCACCCAGCCCATATCCCTCCAAACCCTTCCTATTCATATACCCATCCAAACGCCTCTTAAATGTTGCAATTGTACCAGCCTCCACCACTTCCTCTGGCAGCTCATTCCATACACGTACCACCCTCTGCGTGAAAAAGTTGCCCTTTAGGTCTCTTTTATATCTTTCCCCTCTCACCCTAAACCTATGC
>NC_057727.1:2418489-2421654 GCF_004010195.1 Chiloscyllium plagiosum
GAACACAGTGGCTTGTAGGTGAGTGGGGTCAGGGGTAACACTGTGATAGTGTGGGTGATGGGACAGGGGTAACACTGTGATAGTGTGGGTGATGGGACAGGGGTAACACTGTGATAGTGTGGGTGATGTAGCAGGCGTAACACTGTGATAGTGTGGGTGATGGGGCAGGGGTATCACTGTGATAGTGTGGGTGATGTAGCAGGCGTAACACTGTGATAGTGTGGGTGATGTAGCAGGCGTAACACTGTGATAGTGTGGGTGATGGGATAGGGGTAACACTGTGATAGTGTGTGTGATGGGACAGGGGTAACACTGTGATAGTGTGGGTGATGGGGCAGGGCACAGCATCAATCTTCCGCCCTCTTGGTGTTCCTCTGAGTTTAAACAAATCAACGTGGAGACATATACTTCCAACTGCCCTCAGGGTTCAATCAGAGATTGTATCTATTGGTGCCAGAATCCAGTTTAATAGGGAACACATGGAAACTGGTTAAACAGTTTAGAAATTCAGATATTTGGTCTTTCCTTAGTCCACAACATTTCATCTCCATAACGATGACCCAAGTTAAAACCCCTCAAACCAACACTGTCCCCCACCAACACTCCCAGCAGGGATAGCAGGGGGTTAGATACAGAGTAAAGCTCCCTCTACACTGTTCCCCCATCAAACGCTCCCAGGAAAGGGATAGCACAGGGTTAGATACAGAGTAAAGCTCTCTCTACACTGTCCCCATCAAATACTCTCAGGACAGGGACAGCACGGAATTAGATACAGAGTAAAGCTCCCTCTACACTGTCCCCCATCAAACACTCCCAGGGACAGTGTGGGGTTAGATACAGAGTAAAGATCCCTCTACACTGTCCCCCATCAAACAGTCCCAGGAACATGGACAGCACGGGGTTAGATACAGAGTAAAGCTCCCTCTACACTGTCCCCATAAAACACTCCCAGGGACAGTGTAGGGTTAGATACAGAGTAAAGATCCCTCTACACTGTCCCCCATCAAACAGTCCCAGGGACATGGACAGCACGGGGTTAGATACAGAGTAAAGCTCCCTCTACACTGTCCCCATAAAACACTCCCAGGGACAGTGTGGGGTTAGATACAGAGTAAAGATCCTTCTACACTGTCCCCATCAAACACTCCTAGGGACAGGGTCAGCACGGGGTTAGATACAGAGTAAAGCTCCCTCTACACTGTCCCCATAAAACACTCCCAGGGACAGTGTGGGGTTAGATACATAGTAAAGCTCTCTCTGCACTGTCCCCCATCAAACACTCCCAGGGACGGGGGAGGGTGGGGATCACGCCCAATGAGCAGTTAGGGCAGTCGGACAGAGGTAGGCGAGGGTAAAGGTCACCTGGTTCGGGCTCACCTGCCTCTGATGCGATTTTCCTGGATTTCTGTGAAATGAAGCAAATGGCATCAGTGAGTCTACAACAACAACCTGCATTTGGATATTGATACTTATTTGAGGAAAACACTCTGAACCCTTGTGGAGGAGCAATTTCAAAGCGGATTTGATTCTGAGTCATTTACAGAGATATTCCGTAATGTGTTCCCAACTTTCTCGAAGGTTTTGCGGAGAGGGTAGAGCTGGAGGATCAGAGGCTTATGGTGGGAATTCCTGAATGCACGCTTGTCAACGATGGAGTGATGACAACTGAGAAAGACAGAGGCCAGGACCGATATAGAATAGAGGTGTTGGAGGGCAGTGCCCTGGAGGATGGTACAGCTGTCGAGAGGGGCTAGATTCTAAAGTCGAGGTTTGGGGAAGTGGGAACTGAACCGGTTTCTGAAAAATATCAAATCACTGCCAGTGTGATATGTTCTATGTGCTCCCCGTAAATTAGGCCTGAGTAACATGCACCATATAGACTGGGTTCTTGTTGAGTCAGATATCTTGAAGTTTATTAACAACACAGATAAAATCTCAGGCTCAGTCTGGAATCTGTTACTGCACCTCCGACAACTGAGACTGTGGCGAAGCAGGTACCGTTAGACAGCAACACTGTTCTGTCACCTCAGTCCCAGGGGGCAGTGCTGGTCAGCGAGCGTGGGAGTAGGGGGAAATGGTCGAAACTGGGCCTCGGGACTTCAGGAGCAGAATGTGAGTTTAGCAGAATGAGCGGTGATCTCATGTCGGATTCTGAAGGGGCTTGACAGGGTCAATGCTGAGAGGATGGTTCCCCTCATGGGAGGGTCTGGGACCAGAGGGTACAGTCTCAGAGTAAAGGGGCACCAGTTTCTGACTGAGATCGGGAGGAATTTCCTCTCTCAGAGGATTGAGAGTCTGTGGAACTCCTTACCACAGAGAGCTGTGGGGGCAGGGTCCTTGTGGATATTTAAGACTAAGAGAGAGGGATTCTTGATTAATCGGGAAATTGAGAGGAAATGGGCAGGAAGTGGGCGTGAGGAATGTCGGATAAGCCAGGATCCTACTGAAAGTAGACAGGCAGCAGGCTGGAGGAACACAACAAGGGAGGCAGCATCAGGAGGGGGAGAAGGGTCCTGCCTTGCTGTGTCCCCCTCCCTCCTGATGCTGCCTGCCTTGCTGTGTTCCCCTCCCTCCTGATGCTGCCTGCCTTGCTGTGTTCCTCCAGCCTGCTGCCTGTCTACTTTGGATTCTGGAATCTGCTGTTTATTTGTCTCAAGCTCCTGATTCTGAACCGCAGAGCAGGGTTGAGGGGCCGAATGGCCTACTCCTGTTCCTATTTCTTATGCATGAGCTCGGGTTTGTGACGGGTATAGCAGGAATTGTCAAACCCTGAGTGAACAAAGACACAGTGGAGTGTTTCAGCAGTGGGTCAGCTGAGGTTGGGGTGGGCGGGGGGTGGGTTTAGGGGGTTCGGGGTCTCAGGTTCGTGTCCCAGACAAGCCACAGGTCAGTCAGTGCAAGCTCATCGTCGGGTCAAAGGTGACTCTGACACAGTGGACAGACCTGGTTCAGCTGGTCACGGAGATTGATGGAGTCAGGAGAACAGGAGAGAGAGGAAAACAACGCCTCCAGCTTCCCAACCCGTGTCCGAGGGGGATCTGGGAAAGGCAGGTTGCGGAGAAAGGGACTGCAGGGAGCAGCCCGTGGGTAACCAGTGCCCGGCACACAGGCAGAGGCACCGGGGGGGGGAGGAGCATGAGGGGAGGGGGGAATGTGAGGGGAGGG
>NC_057727.1:2422125-2427462 GCF_004010195.1 Chiloscyllium plagiosum
GGAGAGTGAGGAGCTGAGTGGGAGTGGGGAGAGTGAGGAGGTGAGTCGGAGTGGGGAGAGTGAGGAGCTGAGTGGATGCAGGGAGAGTGAGGAGCTGAGTGGGAGTGGGGAGAGTGAGGAGCTGAGTTGGAGTGGGGAGAGTGAGGAGCTGAGTTGGAGCAGGGAGAGTGAGGAGCTGAGTTGGAGTGGGGAGAGTGAGGAGCTGAGTGGATGCAGGGAGAGTGAGGAGCTGAGTGGGAGTGGGGAGAGTGCACTCTAGGAAGGTGAGTTAACTGATATATTTGGAAGCTGCTGAACCCAAGTTAATTCACGTGTGATATCTCTCACCCGCCCTCCTCCTGTAACCAAAGAAAAGACTCTGTGGTGTGTTGGTAAGGTAAGGCTTTTCTATTTCTTTTTTATTGTCTGATTGGTTAAAAACTTTTCCTTCCTTTTTCTGTTATCTAAGTTAAGACTAAGTTAAGTTTACGATGAAGACAGGCAGGAGATCTCAGACCAGTGTTGTGTTCCCCTTGGTCAAAGTGGGAGCTCGGGGACGCGGCTGATGTGTGTCCAGCTGCAGCTCTTGTTTGACCCACATGACGGCTCTGGAGCTGCGGATGGACTCACTGTGGAGCATCCGCGATGCTCGGGGGATCATGGATAGCACCTTTAGTGAACTGGTCACACTGCAGGTTAGGATTGCTGACAGAGACAGTGAATGGGTGACCAAAAGGCAGAGGAAGAGCAGCAAGGCAGTGCAGGTCATCTCCCTCCAAAACAGGTCTACCATTTTGGATACTGTTGGGGGAGATGGCTCACCAGGGGAGGGCACCGTGGCTGGCTCTGCTGTTCAGAAGGGCTGGAGAAAGAGTGAAAGGGCTATAGTCAGAGGGGATTCTATTGGGAGGGGTGTGGTCCAAACAAGATTCCCGAATGGTATGTTGCCTCCCAGGTGCACGGGTCAGGGATGTCACTGATCGGCTGAAGAACATTCTGAAGGGGGAGGGGGAACAGCCAGTCGTGGGGGTGCATATGGCACCAGTGATACGGGTAATAAACGGGATGAGGTCCTACAACAAGAATTTAAGGAGGTAGGAGCCAAGTTAAAAAGTAGGACCTCAGAGGTAGTAATCTCAGGATTGCTACCAGTGCCCCGTGCCAGCCAGAGTCGGAATGATAGAATATTCTGGATGAATGCGTGGTTTGAGAGGTGGTGCAGGAGGGAGGGGTTCAGATTTTTGGGACATTGGGATTGGTTTTTGGGGGAGGTGGGACTATTACAAATTGGACGATCTACACCTGGGCCAGACTGGAACCAATGTCCTTGGGGGTGCTTTTGCTAATGCTGTTGGGGAGGGTTTAAGTGGCAACCAAATGAGGTGGTTAGTGGACAGGAAAGAGGTAGCAACTAAAGCCTGTAAGGAACTAGATCATGAAGTCAGTGTGACTAAGGGGAAGAGGAGGCAGGGAGCAGATGATGGACACAAAGAGACACACCCTTCTGTCTGAGGTGCATTTGTTTTAATGTGAGAAGTGTACTAGGTAAGGCAGATGAACTTAGGGCTTGGATTAGCACCAGGGAGTATGATGTTATTGCTATTACTGAGACATGGTTAAGGGCAGGGCATGATTGGCCTGGATATTGATGCTTCAGGCGGGATAGAGAAGGAGGTAAAAGGGCTGGAGGAGTTACATTACTGGTCAGAGAGGATATCACAGTCGTGCTGAAGGAGGGTACTATGGAGGACTCAAGGAAGTGTGTGGTAACAAAGTATTACAGGCCGCCCAACAGAGAGCGTGAGATAGAGGTACAAATCTGTAAACAGATTATGGAAAGATGTAGGAGCAACAGGGTGGTGGTGATAGGAGATTTTAATTTTCCCAACATTGACTGGGATTCACTTAGTGTTAAGAGGTTTGGATGGAGCAGAATTTGTAAGGAGCATCCAGGAGGGGTTTCTAGAGCAGTTTTTAAATAGTCCAACTTGGGCAGGGGCCTGGTGTTGGGGAATGAGCCTGGCCAGGTGGGTGAAGTTTCAGTAAGGGATTACTTTGGGAACAGTGATCACAATTCCATAAGCTTTAGGATCCTCATGGATAAAGACGAGAGTGGTCCTAAAGGAAGAATGCTAAATTGGGGAAAGGCCAACTATTGCAAAATTCGGCAGGACCTGGGAATATGGATTGGGAACAGCTGTTTGAAGGTAAATCCACATTCGATACGTGGGAGGCTTTTAAAGAGATGTCGATTAGAGTTCAGGAGAGACATGTCCCACTGAAAATGAGGGATAGAAATGGTAAGATTAGGGAACCATGGATGATGGGTGAAATTGTGAGACTAGCTAAGAGGGAAAAGGAAACATACACAAGGTTTAGGCGACTGAAGACAGATGAAGCTTTGGAAGAATATCGGGAATGTAGGACCAATCTGAAACGAGGAATTAAGAGGGTTAAAAGTGGTCATAAGGTATCCTTAGCGAGCAGGGTTAAGGAAAATCCCAACCCATTTTATTAGAGAGTAACTAGAGAAAGGGTTGGCCCATTCAAGGACAATAGTGGAAAATTATGTGTGGAGTCAGAGAAAAGGAGTGAGATTCTTAACGAGTACTTTGCATTAGTATTCAGCGAGGAGAGAGACATGGTGGGTGTTGAGGTTAAGGATAGATCTTTGATTACTCGAGGCGAAAGTGAGGACTGCAGATGCTGGAGATTAGAGTCGAGAGTGTGGTGAGGATTCCTAATGAAGGGCTTTTGTCCAAAATGTCGATTCTCCTGCTCCTTGGATGCTGCCTGACCTGCTGTGCTTTTCCAGCACTATATTCTCAACTCTGATCTCCAGCATCTGCAGTCATCACTTTCTCCTCGTTGATTTTAACCTCAGTGCAAATCCTCTTCCAAGGATGCCCATCTTGAAGTAGTTCTTCTCCTCCTCTCTCAACAAGGATCTCAGTGAGTGTCTCTCTCTCACTGCACCCCCCAAATGATCTCCTCAGCCCTGAAGCTCTCCAGCCACGTCCTGAAACAGACTCACTGGCACAGTCACATCTCCTTCCTCAGTGTCTGCCTACGGAACCAAATGATCCCACATGGACTCAGATTACATTCAGACCAACACAACTTTGATTATTCTCGGTCAAGTCGATGTAAGGAGGGAGGAAGTGTTGGGTATTCTAAAAGGCATTAAGGTGGACAAGTCCCAGGTCCGGATGGAATCTATCCCAGGTTACTGAGGGAAGCGAGAGAGGAAATAGCTGGGGTTTTAACAGATATCTTTGCAGCATCCTTGAACACAGGTGAGGTCCTGGAGGACAGGAGAATTGCTAATGTTGTTTAAGAATGAAAGTAGGGATAATTTGGGTAATTATAGACTGGTGAGCTGACATCAGTGGCAGGGAAGCTGCTGGAGAAGACACTAAGGGATAGGATATATACCCAATGGAAGAAAATAGGCAACATGATTTTGCGCGGGGAAGGTAATGTATTACAAACCAAAAAGAATTCTTTGAGCAAGTGACAAAGTTGATTGATGAGGGAAGAGCTGTAGATGTCATATACATGGACCTTAGTAAGGCATTTGTTAGGGTTCCCCATGGTCGGCTGATGGAAAAGGTGAAGGTGCATGGGGTCCAGGGTGTTCTAGCGAGATGGATAGAGAACTGGCTGGGCAGCAGGAGACAGAGAGTAGGAGTGGAAGGGAGCTTCTCAAATTGGAGCCCTGTGCCCAGTGGTGTCCCACAGGGATCCGTGCTGGGGCCACTGTTGTTTGTAATATACAGAAATGATCTGGAGGAAGGTGTAGGTTACCTCATTAGCAAGTTTGCAGATGACACTAAGATTGGTTGAGTAGCAGATAGTGAAAGGGACTGTCAGAGAATACAGCAGATTATAGATAGATTGGAGAGTCGGGCAGAGAAATGGCAGATAGAGTTCAATCCGGACAAATGTGAGGTGATACATTTTGGAAGATCCAATTCAAGAGAGAACAATACAGTAAATGGAAAAGTCCTGGGGAAAAGTACATAGAGATCTGGGTGTTCAGGTCCATTATTCGCTGAAGGTAGCAACACAGGTCAGTAGAGTGGTCAAGAAGGCATACAGCATGCTTTCCTTCATCAGATAGGGTATTGAGTACAAGTGTTGGCAGGTCATGTTAGAGTTATATAAGACTTTGGTTCAGCCACATTTGGAATACTGTGTACAGTTCTGGTCACCACATTACCAAAAGGATGTGGATGCTTTGGAGACGGTTCAGAGGAGGTTCACCAGGATGTTGCCTGGTATGGACGGTGCTGGCTATGGAGAGAGGTTGAGTAGATTAGGATTATTTTCATTAGAAAGATGAAGGTTGAAGGGGGACCTGATTGAGATCGACAAAATCATGAGAGGTATAGACAGGGTGGATAGCAAGAAGCTTTTTCCCAGAGTGGGGGACACAATTACTAGGGGTCATGGGTTCAAAGTGAGAGGGTAAATGTTTAGGGAGATATACGTGGAAAGTTCTCTATGCAGAGGGTGGAGGGTGCCTGGAACACATTGCCAGTGGAGGAGGTAGAGGCGGGAATGATAGTGTCATTTAAGGTGTATCTGGACAGATACATGGATGGGCAGGGAGCAGAGAGACACAGATCCTTAGAAACTAGATGATAGGTTTCGATAGAGGATCTGGATCAGCGCAAGCTTGGAGGGCTGAAGGGCCTGTTCCTGTGCTATAATGTTCTTTGGTCTTTTTGTTCTTTGAGCGAGGTGGGAATACAGTGGGGAGGGAATGCAGTGGGACTGAGGAGGGACTACAAGGGGAGTGACAGTGAAATGAAGTGGGAGTATTGTGGCCATTCGATGGGGGTGGGGATCACCCTTGGCTTTAGGGGATTGGGGGGGGAGGGGGGGGGGGCACGGATGGCTCAGCGAGAATCATGGATATTGACCAAACTGAACACAGGCCCAGGATCCCCGGCTAACTAACCCCATGTGAGTGAACCTTGACCCCTACTCGGGGCTGTGACCTCGCGTCCCACTCTTGTTACCTTCGAGAAGGGGGGCAGTTTGATCCTGGAACTAGAGCTGGACCTTTCCTTCCTTCGGTGCCTCCTGTGGAGAGCTTCCTTGTTCTTGTAGATGTCCAGGATGACCGGCTGGTCCTTTGCAGAACGTTGTATAGGATGGAAAGATTAAAAAACAATGGGCCTCTCCATTCACGGATTGCAATCATTATGTTTCTATCCTACAACCAATCCCAAACCAATCCCAAACCAATCCCAACCAATCCTAACCAATCCCAAACCAACCCTAACCAACCCTAACCAATCCTAACCGATCCCAAACCAATCCCAAACCAACCCTAACCAATCCCAAACC
>NC_057727.1:2427962-2430635 GCF_004010195.1 Chiloscyllium plagiosum
CCTTTAATCAGGACATCCACTGACATGCCAACAGACAGACATAGGGATAAACTAGAAAGAAAAGATTTATAATTTGCCACGTCAGCAGTTTTACAGTGGGTACCAGGTGGTCTGAAATTCTTGGTTAATAGAGTTGTTCAGAAGCAAGGAGGTCTAGCTTGAACTCTGGAGTTGCTGACACATGCAAAAAGATCCAATAGCCTTCCAGGCTCATTCATTCACTTCTTACAGAGGGGTATTTTCTTACCAACAAGTCAATGAAACCCGAGAGAGAGAGAGTGCTGAGCCTAGGCCATATCAGGATGCTGAAGGATCCACAGTTCTTAGATAATAATTAATCTGGATTATCTTTCCAGGCCAGTTCCCATCAGCAGTTTGTTTACTAAGCTCTCCTTTCAAAGTTCCACTCTCAACATCAACTAACAGTTTCAAACCAAAAATGAGAAAAATGAAAATAAAATAATGGAGGTGTCAACTTTAACAACACGCCATTGACTCTGGCCACACTGAGCCGCGAGTGAAAAACCAAATGTGGGTGTGACAGGAAGGGTGCACAGTCTGAGGTCAGGGCCCAATCTGATTGGGTCAGTGCTGGGTCAGCTGATTTCAGGGAGGCCAACTGCTGTTAAGGAATATTTCGAGGCTGGATACTCCAAGGCTTGGGAATGAAGCAGGATGGAGCTGTGTGCTTTGTCATCCTTTAGCTCTGTTCCTGGGATGTGGGTGTCGCTGGCTGGGCTGGCATTTATTGCACATTCCTGGAGAAGGGGTTGATAATCTGTATTTTCAGTCAGATGTTCGAAGGGGAACTTGCAGTTGATGGTATTGGAACATCAGATCTAGGAACATTAGGAGGCCATTCAGCCCCTCGAGCCTGCTCCTGCTATTCAGTATCATGGCTGATCTCATCTTGGCCTCATCTCCACTTCCCTGCCCACTCTCCATAACCCTTCACCCCGTTACTAATTAAACATTTGTCTATCTCCTCCTTACATTTACTCAGTGTCCCAGCATCCACCGCACTCTGGGACAGTGAATTCCACAGATCCATGTCCCTCTGAGAGAAGGAATTCCCCATTGTCTCTGGTTTAAACCTGCTGCCCCTTATCCTAAAACCATCACCTCTCATTCCGGATTGTCCCACATGAGGATCCATCCTCTCTACATCTACTGTGTCAATCCCCTTTAGCATCTTATAGACCTCAATTAGATCTCCCCTCATTCTTCTAAGCTCCAGGGAGTATCGTCCTAAACTGCTCAATGTCTCTTCATCAGACAAACCCCTCATCGCTGGGATCAATCTGGTGACCCTCCTCTGAACTGTCTCCAATAACCTACACCCCTCCCCAGGTAAGGGAACCACCAATGTTCACAATACTCCAGCTGTGGCCTCACTAATGCCTTGTACAATTACAGTAACACTTCCCTACTCTTACACTCGATTCCTTTATCAATCAATGCTGAAATTCTATTTGCCTTTCTAATTTCTCACTGTACCTGCAGACTCATTTTTCTGTGATGCTTTCACAAAGACACCCAGATCCCTCTGCACCGAAACTCCCTGAAGTTCCTCTCCATCTGGACAAGTTCCTGTATATATCTGCTGCCCTTGCCCCTCTAGATGTTGAGAGTTGGGATGGTGCTGTGAAGGGAGGCTGGTGGATATCTTAAGATGTGGTTCACTGGAAATCTGTGAAAGCTGTTCTTTCACCCAGCATCATAGCAGTGCATTGAGAGGAGCTGCCACAAGTGTGCGAGTGAGTGTAAGTGTTTGTGTGTATGTAATGTGTGTTCTGTCCGTACAGTTTGTGTTTGTGTTTTTAACAGTGGAATTAGTCACGGGGTAGGGTGGGGGGGGCCTCATTTATTGCAGTACCATCTCTTCACAGTTTCAAACTCCTTCAGGACGGACCCAGCCTGCAGGTTTGCCGTGTGGAATGTTCCAGAAATACTTGAAAATACGAATGGTAGCAAACAGTCCGCCAAGGCGTGAGTAATCTCCGGGACACGTTGCTTTCGGGAGGAGGGAGAGGAATGGGAGAGCTCCGTGTGGTTAAGAGAGGGGCAATTGTCACAGGCCTCAGGCCCCTGTCCAACCCCACCTTGCCCCAGGAGCCAATCCGACTCTGAATTTGCCAATTGCTTTGGTCTAACCACCCGCTTGCTACCCACTGCTCTCGTTCAGTCCTCCATTTTGTGGGTGACTCGAGATTTTCCAGAAGTAATCTGCATTTGTATAGTGCCTCTTCCATTCAACAGGCCACCCCCCAGAGGAGGTTTTTCTATTTCTTATTCCCCTAAGGGATATGGACGTCACTGGCAGCGCCAGCATGGGCTGCCCATCCCTAAATGCCCTTTGCCCCAGTATTTACTCAACCATTTCAGAGGGCAGGTCGGAGTCAAACACATTGCTTTGGGTCTATCATCATCAAATGTAATCCAGACCAGGTAAGGATGGGAGACTTCCCTCCCTAAAGGGCAATAGACATAGAAAACATAAAAATGTCGAAAATAGGAGCAGGAGTAGGCCATTCGGCCCTTCGAGGTAAAAACAATGACTGCAGATGCTGGAAACCAGCTTCTGGATTAGTGGTGCTGGAAGAGCACAGCAGTTCAGGCAGCATCCAAGGAGCTTCGAAATCGACGTTTCAGGCAAAAGCCCTTCATCAGGAA
>NC_057727.1:2431200-2432582 GCF_004010195.1 Chiloscyllium plagiosum
AAACTTCCAGCTCAGCACTGTCCCCATGACTTGTCCGGACTTGTCCTACCTGCCTATCTCCTTTTCCACCTATTCACTCCACCCTCTCCTCCCTGACCTATCACCTTCATCTCCTCCCCCACTGACCTATTGTACTCTATGCTACTTTCTCCCCACCCGCACCCTCCTCTAGCTTATCTCTCCACGCTCCAGGCTCACTGCCTTTATTCCTGATGAAGGGCTTTTCCCTGAAACGTCGATTTCGAAGCTCTTTGGATGTTGCCTGAACTGCTGCGCTCTTCCAGCACCACTGATCCAGAATTCGGCCCTTCGAGCCTTCTGCACCATTCAATGTGATTGTGACTGATCTTCCAACTCAGTCCCCTGTCCCCACTTCCTCCCCACACCCTTTTGACCCCTTTAGTCCCAAGAAATCAATCTAACTCCTTCTTGAAAACATTCAATATTCTGGTCTTGGCCATTTCCTGTGACAGAGAATTCCGCAGGCCCCCCCCGCTCTGGGAGACGATGTTTCTCCTCATCAGTGAATCAGATAAGTTTCTATCACAATTGGTGACAGATGTGGTGGTCATCATTAGCTTTCAATTTCTGATTTTAACTTTATTTTTGTAGCCAACCTGTTCAGTGATGTAATGACATCCCTCTGGAGGAGGTGGGACTTGAACCTGGGTGTCCTGGCTCAGTGGTACGGACACTATCACTACACCAGAAGAGGGCTCTAATTTCAGTTTTTAGTTTTTAAATTTTTGTTTTATATCTGGACCTGCTATCACAAACAACTCCATCTCCAAGTCACCTCGGCGATTTTCACCTGCTAACCACCATTGGAGAGACAGTTGTGTAGTGGTATTATCACTAGACTGTTATTCCAGAGACCCAGGTAATGTTCCGGGGACCCGGAATCAAATCACGCCATGGCAGATGGTGGAACTTGAATTCAATAAAAAAAGCGAATTGATTGTCAGGAAAAACCCATCTGGGTCACTAATGTCCTTCGACTCACAGAGATGTACAGCACGGAAACAGACCCTTCGGTCCATCCCGTCCATGCCGACCAGATATCCCAACCCAATCTAGTCTCACCTGCCAGCACCCAGCCCATATCCCTCCAAACCCTTCCTATTCATATACCCATCCAAATGCCTCTTAAATGTTGCAATTGTACCAGCCTCCCTCCACCACTTCCTCTGGCAGCTCATTCCATACACATACCACCCTCTGCGTGAAAAAGTTGCCCCTTAGGTCTCTTTTATATCTTTCCCCTCTCACCCTAAATCTATGTCCTCTAGTTCCAGACTCCCCAACCCCAGGAAAAAGACCTTGTCTATTTACCCTATCCATGCCCCTCATGATTTTATAAACCTCTATAAGGTCACCCCTCA
>NC_057727.1:2433024-2436080 GCF_004010195.1 Chiloscyllium plagiosum
GATCCTTGTGGCACTCCACTGGTCACAGGCTTCCAGTCTGAAAAACAACCCTCCACCACCACCCTCTGTCTTCTACCTTTGAGCCAGTTCTGTATCCAAATGGCTAGTTCTCCCTGTATTCCATGAGATCTAACCTTGCTCACCAGTCTCCCATGGGGAACCTTGTTGAAGGAAATCTGCCGTCCTCACCCGGTCTGGTTGACATGTGACTCCAGACCCACAGCAATTTGGTCAATCCTTAATTGCACCCTGGGCAATTAGGGATGGGTAATAAATGCTGGCCTGTGAAGCTGTCATCCCATGGATGAACAAAGAATTAGTAATTCGTCCATATTTCCAAACGTTTAGTTGGTGTATAAAGTCCATTCAGAGCAACGCAGACCATTGAAAGTGAGGGAGATGTCGGAAGACAGGAGAGGGCTTAACAAAATGGAGTTAGTCAGGGAGGTTAAAGCACTCCACCCTCTCTATGGTGCCAACTTTCTCTGCAGTAATGGACTCTGCATTCTCCCTCTCCAATTATATCCCAGCACTGACAAATGTTATCTGGATGTTTTCCTTATCAACCTGCTCAGAGATGGTATTACACACCTCTGGAGCAGGTGGGACTTGAACCCAGGCTTCTGAACCAAGGGTAGGGACATTACCATTGAACTGAATTTATTGTCACATGTACCGAGGCACAGTGAAAAGCTTTGCCTTGCGAGCAATACAGGCAGATCTCAGAGTTACGTTGCATCGATAAGTAAATAATAGGTAAATAGCGGCAAAAACAAAACCACAGGTACAGGCGAATGTTTGTGAGGCCATTCAGTATTCTAACAACAGGAGGGTAGGAACTGTTTTGAAACCGATGGTCCGTGTGTTCAGGCTTCTGTACCTTCTCCCCGATGGTAGAGTTGTAGAAAAGCATTGTCAGGGTGGGATGGATCTTTGAGAATGCTGGCAGCCTTTCCTCGACAGTGGGCCTGGTAGATGGATTCTATAGATGGGAGGTTGTCCTTTGTGATGGTCCGGGTCGAGTTCACCACTCTCTGTAACCGTCTCTGATCTTGAATGGTACAGTTGCCATACCAGGTAGTGATACATCCAGACAGAATGCTCTAGATGGCACACCTATAAAAGTTGGCGAGGGTATTCACTGTCATGCCAAACTTTCTCAGCTGCCTGAGGAATAAGAGAAGTTGTTGGGCCTTTGTAACCAGTGTGTCCACATGAAGAGTCCAAGAAAGCTTGTTGTGGATGACCACTCCCAGGAGCTTGACACTCTCCACTCGTTCCCCCTCTGTGCTGTTAATGTGTAGGGGGGGGGGGCATGAGTAACATCCCACCGAAAGTCAATAATGAGTTCCTTGGTTTTGCTGGCATTGAGAGCTAGGTTGTTCTCAGTGCACCATTTTTCCAGGTCTTCCACCTCCCGTCTGTCGTCTGTTTCATCGCCATCTGGGATTGGACCGACTATGGTGGTGTTACCAGCGAACTTGTAAATGGTATTAGTCTGGTATTTGGCGACACAGTCATGGATATACAGTGAGTACAGTAGGGGTCTGAGTACGCATCCCTGGGGAGGGTCCAGTGTTGAGTGTTAGTGAGGAAGAAATATTGTCCCCAGTCTTCACTGATTGTGGCCTGTGGGTCAGGAAACTGAGGATCCATTTGCACAGAGTGGGCTTAGTCCGAGATCACTAAGTTTAGTAATCAGTCTCGAGGGGATAATAGTGTTGAAGGCTGAACTATAGTCAATGAGTTGGATTCTTATGTAGCTGTTCTTGGTGTCAAGATGTGCTAGGGAGGAGTGAAGGACAAGTGATATGGCATCTGACATGGATCTGTTGGTCTGATAGGCAAATTGGAGTGGGTCAAGAGTAGTGGGGAGGCTGGAGTTGATTAATGCCATGACCAGCCTTTCAAAGCACTTCATGACCAGCGAGGTTAGGGCCACTGGGTGGTAGTCATTGAGACAGGCTGCATGAGCCTTCTTAGGCCCAGGGATGATGTTGGCCCTCTTGAAACAGGCCAGGACAGGGGCCTGCTGCAGGGAGAGGTTGAAGATGTCTGAGAAGACCTCTGCCAGTTGATCTGCACATGCTCCGAGTGCACGGCCTGGTACTCCATCTGGTCCCATTGCTTTCCTTGGATTCACATGAAGGAAAACTGCTCTGACTCTGATGCAGTGTCTGTTGGGATAGGTTCATCAGGACTTGTCGGAATAGGTGTTACCTCTCCGCTGAGATTCTGCTCAAAGTGAGTATAGAAGGCGTTGAGACGATCTGGGAGGGATGTGTCATCGTCTGCTATCTTGCTCTGTCTCTTTTTAGAACCTGTGATGTTATTCAGTCGTTGCCATAGTCACCGGGTGTCAGTGCGCTACAAGCAGACCTTTTCTTGGATTTTGTTAATTGAATTAAAATTCCCAGCAGCTGCTGCAGTAGGATTTGAATCCAGTTTGGGGCTGTGCATTACTGGATTAGTGACATTCCCATCATTTCTCCCCATAGTATGGGAGATGACCCACTCACACGGTGGCATCGCCGACAGCTCAGCACTCCCTCACTGTTGGCAATGGGAGTGTTGGCCTGGATTAATGTCCCTGCCTCTGGAACGGGACCTGAATTCATAACCATCTGCTTGGGAGCTCAGAGTGCACACTGTATATAACTAACAGCCAACAGCCTGACCGGGGGTAGGAGGGAGGACAGAGCTGGAGGGAGTGAGTGTTGGATTTCCAGCAATGAGCCAGGATACAGGAGAGTCTGGGCAGGCAGACAATCAGGATGTGAACATTGGAACAGGAAATGTTTGTGCCACACGAGTGAACGAAAGCCAGCACTGAGGAGAAGGAGAGAGAGAGAGAGAGAGACAGAGACAGAGAGAGAGAGAGAGAGAGAGAGAGAAAGAGAGACAGAGAGAGAGAGAGAGAGAGACAGACAGAGACGACGAGAGAGAGACAGACAGACAGACAGACAGATAGATAGAGAGAGAGAGAGACAAAGACAGAGAGAGAGAGAGAGAGAGAAAGAGAGACAGAGAGACAGAGAGAGAGAGGGAGAGAGAGC
>NC_057727.1:2436948-2447656 GCF_004010195.1 Chiloscyllium plagiosum
AGAGAGAGAGACAGAGAGAGAGAGAGACAGACAGACAGACAGGAGAGAGAGAGACAGACAGACAGGAGAGAGAGAGAGAGACAGACAGGGAGAGACAGAGACACACAGACAGAGAGAGAGAGGGGGAGGGAGAGTTTGTAGTGAATGGTGAGCAAAGAGTGACCAGGGTCTATGGGTTGGATTGTTGTGTAAACCCTCTGCCTCTGCCTCTGATATCTACGCTGTCTTTCTCTGTTGAATTCACTCAGACCTATAATCGAGGGAGTATGTTTGTCTCCTTTTGATTCGAGTTTGTGGAAGGTGCCGGTGTGTGAGTGTTGCTGCATAACGTGTCTATCATCGCACATCTACTACAACACCTCGGAGGGACTGGTTTGTGCTGACTCCGATGAGTTTATTCTGCTGGGCCTTGAGGTAAGGTGCAACATACCAGCGTGAGGCCATTCAGCCCTTCAGGGGTGGTTACCCAGGTACAGCAGGGAGCTATTCAGTCCCTTCAGGATATTATAGAGGTACAGGAGCTGACCACACAGCCTCCTGAATTCCATACGTTTTAAAACCCTTAATCAACCCTTAATACACTTCAATTGTTTACATTTTCAAGTCACCTCTGTAGCTTCCAGGATGGGGGGAGGTTAGGGGGTGAGGTTGGTGGGGAAGTCTAGATTTTCAGTTTCTCTCTGTATGAAGAATCACTTCCTGCTGTCCCTCCCTCTGGAATGACCTGGCCCTGGTTTGAAAGTCCTGCCCCTTGTTCCTGACTGCTCGTCACCGCAGGAGATAGCTTCTCTCTGTGGACCCCATCAAAGCCCTTTATCAGTCTCCACTGCTTCATTAGATCACACTTTACTCCTTCTATATTCGGGGGGGGGATTACTGGTCCACAATCTGGCCTCACATTTTAACCCTTTGAGTCCTGGTTATCATTCTGGGGATCTGCTGAGCTCCTCAGGGGTACTCCCTATGACTCCAAATGAGTTTTATCTAACAGTTGCCTAACTTTCACTCCTCTGTAAACAAACCCTGTTGAGGCAATGGCGAACATTCCATTAGCTTTTCTCGATTTTCTTTTGTGATTAGATTTTAGAGATTTCTTGTACTTGTATGCTGAGATCTCTGCTCTTCCTCAGTTACTGCACCTTCCCAGCTGTTAGAAAGTGCTCTTTCTCCGCTCGACCGCGGATGACTTCCTGTTGTCTTAAACACCTCATTCCTATCATCTCTCCAGCTCCTCCATGAAGCTGAGGTCCCTCATCCCTTCTCCGGTAAATCTCCAGCACACCTTCTCTGACCTCCTTGACCATAATGCTCAGAACCAGCAATGCCCTTCAGCTGAGCCCCAACCAGATCTTTCTAAAAATAGAAGCAGACCTTACTGACCTTTGACCCCCTGCAAACCGGTCACTCAAACAGCCATCTCCCACCACCCCTGTCTCCTGCCATTAAACCAATTTTGAATCCAACTTGCCAAGTGGCAGGAATTATGATGAAGGGTCACTGGGCCTGAAATGTTTCTCTCTGGACAGATTTTTAAAAATTCATTCATAGGATGATGGTGTCACTGGCTGGGCCAGCAATTATTACCCATCCCTAGTTACCCAGAGGATAGTTGTGAGTCACCCGCATTGCTGTGGGTCTGGAGTCACATGTAGGCCAGACCAGGTAAGGCTGGCAGTTTCCTTTCCGAATGGACATTAATGACCCAGGTGGGTTTTCCAACAATTGACAGTGGGTTTATAATCATCATTAGAATCTTAATTCCACAGTTTCATTGAATTCAATTCCACCATTTGCCGTGGCAGGATTTGAACCCAGGACATTACCTGTGTCTCTGGATTAACAGGCCAACAATAATAACACAAGGCCATCATCATCCCCTCTACAGAGATGCTGCCAGACCCGCTGAGTTTCTCTAGCAATTCTTGCTCATTTTTAAGTTAACCTGGAGTCCAGAAACAAAACCCAAAGTAACCGCAGATGTTGGGAATCAGAAATATGATTCCTGGATAAATTGCTGGAAAAACTCAGCAGGTCTGGCAGCATCTACCACAAACCCACTGTCAGCCACATCGATCCCCATTTGCAGCTGCTTATTCTCCCAGGCTGACCCTTACCCATTCCTATTCCCGCCCTTTCACCTATCGTTTACCTCTTCGCCCTGCCCCCACACCACCTTCAGCACATCTACCAACCTTTTCCCAGCTACCATCAGTTCTGAAGAGTCCTACCATTAAACCAGTTTTGGATCCAACTTGTCAAGTGGTGGGAGTAAAGGTGAAGGGTCACTGGGCCCGAACCACTAACTCTGTTTTTTCTCTCCACTGATGCTGCCAGACCTGCTGGGTTTTTCCAGAAATTTCTGTTTTTGTTTCCTGAAATCCATGAGCTTTTAACCTTCTTTGTCAGTCTCCCACCTTGTCAAAGGCCTGACTGAAATCTATATAAACTCGATGAATTACACTCCCCTCGTCCAACCAACCTCAGAAAATCCCACCAGCTTTGTTTGGCCCAACCACCCACTGACAAATCCCAGCTCCCTAAACAAAACCCAGCTCCCTTTCCAAAACCCAGCTCCCTATCCAAATCACAGCTCCCTATCCAAAACCCAGCTCCCTTTCCAAAACCCACCTCCCTTTCCAAATCCCAGCTCCCTATCCAAAACCCAGCTCCCTATCTAAATCCCAGCTCCCTATCCTAAACCCACCTCCCTTTCCAAATCCCAGCTCCCTTTCCAAATCCCAGCTCCCTATCCAAAACCCAGCTCCCTTTCCAAATCCCAGCTCCCTATCCAAAACCCAGCTCCCTATCTAAATCCCAGCTCCCTATCCTAAACCCAGCTCCCTTTCCAAATCACAGCTCCCTATCAAAAACCCAGCTCCCTTTCCAAATCACAGCTCCCTTTCCAAAACACAGCTCCCTATCCAAAACCCAGCTCCCTTTCCAAAACCCACCTCCCTTTCCAAATCCCAGCTCCCTTTCCAAATCCCAGCTCCCTTTCCAAAACCCAGCTCCCTTTCCAAATCATAGCTCCCTATCCAAAACCCAGCTCCCTATCCAAATCCCAGCTCCCTATCAAAAACCCAGCTCCCTATCAAAAACCCAGCTCCCTATCAAAAACCCAGCTCCCTATCCAAATCCCAGCTCCCTATCCAAAACCCAGCTCCCTATCAAAAACCCAGCTCCCCATCCAAATCACAGCTCCCTTTCCAAAGCCCAGCTCCCTATCCAAACCCCAGCTCCTTATCTAAATCCCAGCTCCCTATCCAAACCCCAGCTCCTTATCCCTGGTCAAACCACACCTCGCGAAGTATTCCGTTCTTTTGTAATTGGGATTATCCTGTGAGGAAGGAGTGGGGAGACTGGGCCTGTATTCTCCTATTGAGATGCGATCTCATTGAAACCTTTTCTCATTGGGGTGGCACGGTGGCTCAGTGGTTAGCACTGCTGCCTCACAGCACCATGGTCCCAGGTTCGATTCCAGGATTCGGGCGACTGTCTGTGTGGAGTTTGTACATTCTCCCCGTGTGGCTTTCCCTAACAAATTGGAAGCTGTGTGGATTTCCTCTGGTTGCTCCGGTTTCCTCCCACATTCCAATGATATGCAGGCCAGGTGAATTGGCCATGCTAAATTGTTCATGGTTGTTAGGTGCATTAGTCAGAGGAGGGTGGGTTACTCTTTGGAGGGTCAGTATGGACTTGTTGGACTGAAGGGCCTGTTTCCACACTGTAGGGAATCTAATCTAATCACAATTCAAACAGGGCTGTGCAGGGTAGCTGCAGGAAGCACGTCCCCCCTGACTGGGTATCTGGAACCAGGGAGCACAGTATCCTGATAGGGCAATTCCATTAGGACTGGAATAAGGAGGTGAATCTTCAGAATTCCGTACTGCAGAGGAGCCGCGTCAAGACAGAAATCAATACATTTCGAAGTACCAGTAACATTGGGGATGGGTATACTTATGGACGCACACTTGTCTGTGTTAAACTGTACCTGTCATATGTCAAAGAATAAAACAAAGTAAGCAGTCTCCACTCGATATATTAGAACTGTCTTTACCCACTCAGCTTTACTTTTGAATTTCCCCATCCACTTCTCCGACCTTTTCTGAATTGTAATTCCTTTAGGATTACTACCATACTGTAATCTAATTAAGATATTAGCCACCGAGCGTATATTCTCACAGGGTCAGTTCCTCCAGCTGCCTGGGTGGCTGGTTTCTGATGCTAACAGAGTGGGCTCAATTCTGCACATTGGCACATCTCCTTCTCAACCTCTCCCCTCACCTGGTGAACCTCAGGTTAAGCCACCACCAAAGAACAATAATGCACAGGACCAGGCCCTTCTGCCTTCCAAGCCTGTACTGCCACATTCCATACTAAACCGTCTTCACTTACTGTATCAGTACCTCTCTATTCCCTTCCTCTTCATGTATCCCTCCAGGTGCTTCTTGAATGTTGCTATTGTGTCTGTATCCCCCACCTCCTCTGGCAACATGTACCAAGCACCCACCACCCTTTGTGTGAAAAACTTGCCTCAAACACCTCTTTTAAACTCCGCCCCCCTCATACTTTGAATGTAGGTCCCCTAGTGATTGACCATGAGTAAAAGCCTCATACTTTCCACTCTATCCATGACATTTACTATCTTATAAACTTCTACTGGGTCACCCCCTCAACCTCCTGCGTTCCAGTAAAAACAAACCCAGTCTACCCAACCTTTTTTCAAAGCAAAAATCCCCCATACTAGGCACATCCTAGTAAACCTTTTCTGTACCCTGTCCCAAACATCCACATCCTTCTGGTAGTGTGGTGACCAGAACTGTATGCAAATTTCCAAGTGTGGCCGAACTAAAGTTCTATAAAGCTGCAGCATAACTTGTATATCCTTATTCTTAATGCCCTTTCCAATGAAGGCAAGCATGCCATAAGCCTTTTTTTACAACCCTATCTACCTGTGCTGCCACCTTCAGTGATCTGTAGACCTGAACATCCAGATCCCCCTGCAAATCAATACTCCTAAGGGTTCTGCCCTTGTTTCACTGTATAACTTTCACCTGTACTTGACCTGCCAAAATGCATCACCTCACATTTGTCAGGATTAAACTCCATCTGCCATTTTTCTGCCCATGCCTCCAACTGATCTATATCCTGTTGTATCCTCTGACAATCCTCCTCACTATCTGCAACTCCACCAATCTATGTATCGTTTGCAAACTTACTAATTAGACCAGCCATGTTTTTCTCTAAATCATTTATGTAGACCACAAACCACAAAAGGTGCCAGCACTGATCCCTGTAGAACACCACAAGTCATAACCCTCCATTCCGGAAAGCATCCGTCCACCGCTCCCGTCTGTCTCCTTTCACTATGCTAGTTCTGTATCCATCTTGCCAGCTCACCCTGATACCACGTGACGTCACCTTTTGTACTAGTCTGTCATGAGGGACCTTGTCAAAGGCTTTACTGAACTCCAAGTAGACAACATCAACCGCTTTGCCCTCATCAATCCACTTCGTCATCTCCTCAAAAAACTTTATCAAGTTAGTGAGACATGACCCGCCTCCCACACAAAACCATGCTATTTATTGCTAATAAATCCATTTGCTTCTAAATATGTATAGAACTTGTCCCTGAGAATCTTTTCCAATTATTTCCCTACTACCAAAGTGATACTTACAGGTCGGTGATTTCCAGCTACTCTTTTTAAACATTGGGACAACATTGGCTATTCTCTAGTCCTCTGGGACCTCACCTGTGGCCAAAGAGGATACAAAGGTGGGTGTCAATGCTCCAGAAATTTGTTTTCTTGTCTCTCTCTCAATATTCTAGAATAGATCTCATCAGGGCCCAAGGAGTTTATCTACCTTTTAAGACGGACAACACCTCTTCCTTTTTAACAGCAACTTGGCTTAGAAACTCAACACTTCCTTCCTTGAGATCATCCTCCACCAATTCCTTCTCTTTGGTGAATACTAACTCAAAGCATTCATTTAGGACCTCACCTACCTCTTCTGGTTCCACACACAGATTTGTCCTTGAGTGGACCAACCCTTTCCTTGGCTATCCTCTTTCTTTTTATTTATGTATAAAAAGCCTCGAGATTCTCCTTAGTTCTGTTTAATCACTTTTCCTGACCCCTTTTAGCCTTTTTAAATTCCTTGTTTAAGTTCTTTCCTATTTTCCTTATATACTTCAAGGGCTTCATCAGTTCCCATCCTACATATGTTTTGTTTTCCTTTCTCATCCAAGGTTCACGTAACTTGCCGTACCTGTCTTTCATTCTCACACGAACGTACCTATCCTGAACTCCCATCGACTGCTGTTTGAAATACTCCCATGTCCGATGTGGATTTACCCTCAAACAGCTGCCTCCAATCAACATTCTCCAGTTCCTGCCCAAAATTGTTATAGGTCACTTTCCCCCAGTTTAACACATTCACCCGAGGACTCCTGTTATCCTTATCGGTGAGTATATTAAAACTCTTGAAAATACTCCTCCACTGAAAGGTCGCTCATTTGGTCAGGCTCAATTCCCAAAACTAGGTCCAGTATAATCCCATCCCTGGTTGGACTTTACCTATTGTGTCAAGAATCCCTCCTGAATGGTTCTTACAGATTCTGCCACATCCAAGCCCCTAGCACGTAGTCAGTCCCAATCAATATCAAGAAAGTTAAAACCACCACCACAGCAACCCTGCTGTTTTTATGTCTTTCCATCATCTATCTACATATTTTCTCCTCCATCTCCCACTGGCTGTTGGGAGACCTATAGAATACCCCAGCATTGCAATTTCACCTTTCCTAATCCCGAGTTCTACATTGCCTTGCTGCACAATGGAATGAGCTGCCAGAGGAAGTGGTGGAGGCTGGTACAATTGCAACATTTAAAAAGGCATCTGGATGGGTATATGAATAGGAAGGGTTTGGAGGGATATGGGCCGGGTGCTGGCAGGTGGGACTAGATTGGGTTGGGATGTCTGGCTAGCATGGATGGGTTGGACCGAAGGGTCTGTTTCCGTGCTGTACATCTCTATGACTCAATGTTAAAAGAAACAGTCTCCACTGCTCTCTGTTTGTGGTCCCTCGGCCACTTTCACACCTGCTACCTCGATAATTTGGTGGCCTTCACTTTTGCAATTGGCTTGTGTTACCTCAGATATCTCTGGTGTATGGAGTGCTCTTTATCTCGAGAATCCCTACAGTGTGGAAACAGACCCAAGCCAACCCTGTGAAGAGTAACTCACCCAGACCCATTCCCCTAACCAAATACTCTACATTATCCCTGACCAACGCACTTAACCTACACATCCCTGAACACTATGGGGTAATTTCCCATGGCCAATTCACCTGACCTGCACATCTTTGGACTGTGTGAGGAAACCTACACAGACACAGGGAGAATATGCAAACTCCACACAGACAGTCGCCCGAGGCTGGAATTGAACCCGGGTCCCTGGTGCTGTGAGGCAGCAGTGCTAACCACTGAGCCACCGTGCCGCCCTTTGTTTGAGTCCTCTCCTGAGGGGCAGAAGAGGATCACAGGGTGAATTGTGGGTGATTATTGTTGCTCGTTCCTTTATGACAGGATGGTCGGATTCTCTTTATGGATGTGCTGGTGGAGAGTGTGAAGTACCATGAGATGCAAGCACACAAGGGCGCAGTGAGTACCTGGTTTCTATTGATCATGGTGGTATACAGGATGTCACATGGTGAACCCCATCCTAGAGGCTTCACCATGTGACATCCAGCTGCTCAGCCCCTCCCACCATCACGTTGCCATATGTGTCTGTCCTGAAAGAGCCACCCTATTGGCTGTCCAGCCCAATTGGAGACCAAACCTACCTCAGTTCCTGATTGGCTAATGCTTGACTCTCAACCTCTTTCTCCATCTCCAACATTTTAGTAAACAAAATGTGTGAGAGAATTTTTTTTAGACGCACTATTTTCTTATTTCGATTTTACAGCATTTCTGGAGGATAATATTTAACTCCTTGAGACTCAAAGACAACCCTGGAGGGTTGGCAACTGCAATATTGGGATCTTGCTGTGTACAGTTTGGTTGCTGGGCTTCTGACTCTGCAGCACGGTCTCCACAGCTAAAATACTTCACTGGTGTTAAGGCTCTGAAGGTGCTAAAGGTGCAATTGTTTTATAATGTCCCCTGACAATGCCGCACCCCCTCGGTACTGCAGCCAGGGCTGTTAGGCCACACGAGGGGTGTGTGGGTTTCTGGAGGGATTTGAACCACTGACCTTTTGGTTCCGAGGTGGAAGAGACAGAACCACCCACAGAGCCAAGGTTAACAAGACTTTGTAGTTCTCGGGCTTTCACTAGAATTTTTTTAATTGTTAACTTACCCGAAGGGGAATTATCTTGCAGGTGATCCTGATAAAACATGACATGGATCAAAATCAGCTGCTGAGCCTGAGCCGAGATACTTCAGAAAAACGTCTAAAGATTTGGAGCTTGCCAAAGTTGCAATTGCTCCATGAGCTGCCAATCCCAAGAGATGTTGTCACTTTCTCAAGAATAGTAAGTGAGAGTGATGGGTGGCCTACATCCCAGGACAGGTAGGCACTGATCTCCACCCTCTAGAATATCCAACTCGCAGCCCCATAGGGATAAAAGGCTGGGCCGGCAAACCATCCAAATTTCAGCCGGAATTCCAAACTCAGCTCCTCATTGGTCATGACATTTGGAAGTTGGCTCAGGCAGGACAGAGGGCTGGGTGAGGGAGCTCACTCTCGTCTGTCGACTGTGGGTGTCCAGGATTGGTCTGTTTGCTCATTCCAGACCAGCACAGCGTGTGTGAATTAGGGACGGAATTCCACGATCTTCATCTACCGACACTGACAAAGTGGTGACATAGTTTCGAGTCAGGATGGTGAGGGGCTTGCAGGGGAACTTGCATGGGGTGATGTCCCCATGTATCTGCCGCCCTGGTCCTTCTAGATGGCAGTGGTTGTGGGTTTGGAAGGTGGTGTCTGAGGATCTTTGGTGAGTTTCTGCAGTGCATCTTGTAGATGGTACACACTGCTGCTACTGAGCGTCAGTGGGGGAGGGAGGGGATGGGTTTGTGGATGTGGTGCCAATCAAGCAGCTGCTTTGTCCTGGATGGTGTTGAGCTTCTTGAGTGTTGTTGGAGCTGCCCCCATCCAGGCAAATGGGAAGGATTCCATCACACTCCTGACTTGTGCCTTGTAGATTGGCGAAAATGGGTACTGCAGATGCTGGAGATCAGAGTCAAAATTATAGCGGTGCTGAAAAGGCACAGCAGGTCAGGCAGCATCCAAGGAGCAAGAGAATCAACGTTTCATCAGGAATGAATTCCTGATGAAGGGTTCCTGCCAGAAATGTTGATTTTCCTTCTCCTCAGATGCTGCCTGACCTGCCATGCTTTTCCAGAACCACTCTAATCTTGTGCTTTGTAGATGATGGTCCTGGGTTTGAAAGGTGCTGTCTGAACATCTTTGGTGAATCTCTACAGTGCATCTTGTAGATGGTACACACTGCTGCTACTGGGCGTCGGTGGGGGAGGGAGTGGATGTTTGTGGATGTGGTGCCAATCAAACGGGCTGCTTTGTCCTGGATGGTTTCAAGCTTTTTGAATGTTGTTGTTATTAACCAAATTCAAATGTCATCCTGCCATGGTGGGTATTGAACCCAAGTCCACAAAGCATTAGCCTGGGTCACTGGATTACTAGCCCAGTGAGAATGCCATTGTGTCACCATCTTTAGTCCAATTACATTTGTGTGTCTGAATGTCCTGGCTCCTCACAGCCCGTTTTCAGCAGTGAACCGATTCACTGAGCCTGTCAGCTCCCTGCCCCACTCCGAACACTTGAACCTGTTACTGAGAGTGACAGCTCATCGCAGTACTGACGGGGTGCTGCTGTGATGAAGGAACAGTCATTCACTGGGGACTTTAAACAGACATCACAATTGTTCAGGCACTGTGCTCCGTTCTTGGGTTTGATTCCCATGGTCTTTTGACCCTGAGGTGAGAGAGTGAACGCTGAGGTTCTGCTGACTGTGAGAGGAACAGTTGAGTGTCTGACCATTCCCTTCCCTTTCAGGCCAGTCAGCTGTGTCTGGGCCTGGAGTCTGGAATGATCCTCTTCAATGATATCGTGGCCACAAATTCCCTGATGTTGTCGTTTTCTCCGACTGTATCACAAGGTAAACAGCTGGGAAGTGCAGATCACCTCACACACACAGGGCAGGACGGGGAGTTGGTGCAAACTCTGCTTTCAATCCCCAGGACTGCTGAGCCAAGGTGGAGGGTTGTATTTCAGTCTGGAAGTCTGTGACCAGTGCTATACCCCAAGGATCGGTGCTGGGTCCACTGCTCTCTGTCATTTATATAAATGATTTGGAGTGAACATAAGAGGTATAGTCAGTAAGTTTGCAGATGACACTAAAATTGGAGGTGTAGGGGACAGCGAAGAAGATAACCTCAGATTACAATGGGATCTTGACCAGCTGGGCCAATAAGCTGAGGAGGGGCAAATGGAGTTTAATTTAGATAAATGCAAGATGCTGAATTTGGAAAAAGCAAATCAGAGCAGGACTTATACACTTAATGGTAAGGTCCTAGGGAGTGTTGCTGAACAAAGAGACTTTGGAGTGCAGGTTCATGGGGTCCTTTCCCTCAGGATTCCCTCCTTGAAAGGGTTCAGAAAAGATTTACAAGGATGTTGCCAGGGT
>NC_057727.1:2447826-2452593 GCF_004010195.1 Chiloscyllium plagiosum
ATTGTGTTGGGATATCTGGTCGGCATGGACGGGTTGGACCGAAGGGTCTGTTTCCTTGCTCTACATCTCTAAGACTCGATGACTGAGATGACACATTATGAACAGGAGCCAGGGTAACGTTAAGGGGCAGCAAGTTTGATGTGCACTGAAGTTTGTCTGTAACTGCAAGGTATCACATTATCTGATAAATAATCAACCAATTGAGGTGGTACGGTGGCACAGTGGCCCAGTGGTTAGCACTGCTGCCTCCCAGCGCCAGAGACCCGGGTTCAATTCCTGCCTCAGGCGACTGACTGTGTGGAGTTTGCACGTTCTCCCCGTGTCTGCGTGGGTTTCCTCCGGGTGCTCCGGTTTCCTCCCACAATCCAAAGATGTGCAGGTCAGGTGAATTGGCCATGCTAAATTGCCCATAGTCAGGGTAAATAGGTCTGGGTGGGTTACTGTTTGGAGGGTGAGTGTGGGCTTGTTGGGCCGAAGGGTCTGTTTCCACACTGTAGGGGAATCTAATCAATCTTGTGTGAGACATTGGTTCTGTCTTAAAGATAATAATGTAAGAATATGACACAGTAGCAATGAGGCAATTTTTAAATAAAAAGAAAGGATGCGAAGTTGGAAATTATGGGAGAAATACCCAAGAGAGGATTTGAAGTGGTGCAGAAATTACTTTTATGATGGGGCTCCAGAAAGACAAATCACGATGGGCTGTGGAGTGAGTGTTTGACTGGTGAGTTGACCAGGCCGGATGGTTTGCGCAAGGGGCCACTCAGTTTGGAGTTGGGCTATCAAAGCTGCAGTAACATTGAGTGCTATTCCTGTACACAAGGAGAAAGAAAATACACAACATGAAAGAATTTGAAAATAGCACAGGGTAGAATTTTTTAAAAATATTGCAGCCATGTTGCTGAGTCTGCATCATTGTTCCCCTTCATGGCTATTCCCTTCTACACAGAACTCTAAGGTCTGTGTTTAGCAGTGACATCTCGAAGCAATAGCTGCATAGCTCAGCGGAAACTCTATCGCTAATATAAACTCCCTACACATGAATAATGTTTGCAAAACACAGGGAACATCCAGAAGATAATCATCAAATTCCCTAGCATGAACTGGAAGGCCACAGGTGTCTTATCTCAACTTAGATTTTTATTTAAATACATGACAGAGCTATGTTGAGCCATTGCAGAACCGGGTAAGGAAATGGTGAAAATAAGATAGCCATTGGAAATGAGGGGTTTGCACGGAGTCAGTCCTTACTGAAGAGGACTAAGGTGTTCTGTTAAGCTCTTGGATATGCTGCAGGATCAGCTTTGTATAAAAACTAGGAACTGACTGCCTGGCACCAGCCACAAGGATCAATGAGGAAGTGTGATTTCTCAGAGGCTGATTGCTTAATTGAGCTGGTTATGGTTTCAAATCCTATCAAAGCTTCTAAGGCCAGTGGAGAACTTGACACACTGTTTGCCACTGTCAGAAAATATGAGCCCATTTTAGTTGGAAGACAATGCTAACTGTCGCTACCAGTATGGGTGGAGTAGCCAGTCTGGAGAAGGCAAGTAAGCTGTGGGGGGTCCCCACCACAAAGCTGCCCAAATGTTCCATGATCTCTGAAATTCCCGGCCTGTGAACAGACGCTGGAGTGACGCACGTGTGAAACCTAGCTCCGGAGAAACAGCCAGAGGTTCCTACAATGGGACATCACCCAACAAGCAGCACCTGTAACCCCCAGGCAGTAACAACATGGAGCAAGGTGTGACCTGCATTTGTACAAATGTCTACATGAAGCTCATTGTGAGACAGACCAGGGTGGAGACTGAGTGCAAGAGTACTTACAAAGTCAGGCTGTTGGAAATCTCTGGCAATATTAATATTCCGTGTCCAGATAAAGTTTAATTTCAACCTTTTAAACCAGGAAGTAGAGAAATCGCTGATGAAAGGGAGACACAATCCTTTTATGCTTTTCAGACAACAACAGTGTGTGTGTATGTGTTTGTGTTGGTGTGTGTACCTGTCTGTATGTGTGTGCCTGTGTGTGTGTTTGTGTTGGTGTGTGTACCTGTGTGTGTGTGTATACCTGTCTGTGTGTGTGTGCCTGTGTGTGAATATGTATATGTGTTTGAGGTGTATGTGTGTTTTGGGGTGTGTCTGTGTATGTGTGTGTGCGCGCGCGTGTGTGTGTGTGTCTATGCGTGTGTGTCTATGTTTGTGTTTTGGTTGTGTTTGTGGGTGTGAGTGCGCGTGTGCAGTGTGTGTCTGTGTGTGTGTGTGTTTGGGTGAGGGTGGGTCAGATTTGCTGTTGATGCTGTTGCAGTTGAATAGCCAATGCAAGGTTTGACGATTGTGTTAGTGTTTGAGAGTCTGGCTCCAGCCAATGAGGCTCCTTTCTGACCTTAACCATCCAATCAACTGTTAAACAACACACTGCATCCCTCAGCCCCAGTGTCTGACCAAACTGCCTTCCTCAATCCCCACCTTTACTTCTCCCCATATCTCCAACCCCGCCTTGTTTCTTATTACAGCCATCACCCCCCTGTCCCTCCTCCTCATGCAACCTCTCACTACCCCTTTTCCCATAGCTGTCACTCTCACCTTCCAGTCTGCGTTCGCTCCTGCTGAAAGCAGACCATTCTCCAGCCTCTCCTATTCCGCTAGGGGACCCTGCAGCCTTCAGCACTCTATCAATAATGTGAGAGTCTGAGCACCTTCACCCATGTCCTTTACCCCAACCCCCACACCCCAGGGCCTTGGCATGACATGGGCTGCATTCAACACAGCCAGACCCTCACTCAGTCACTCACTCACCCCTAGTCCTCATTAGCAGCTCTCCCTTCTCCCCAGCTCATCCATGTAACTGCCTGACTGTCTTTCACTCTTGGGGCTCCATCTCTGCCTATCCACTCACTCCTTTCCTCCTAACCCCCAAACCCCCCTCCGCTGTCTTTAGTGTATACCACCTGCTCCTGGCTGCTTTCTGAAGGGGCACAACACTCGAAACGTTAACTCTGTTTCTCCCGCTGCAGATATTGCTGAGCTTCTCCAGCAACCTCTGGTTTTGCAGGAGGATGCGATAACTCTGTTACGTTAAAAGTCACAAGTTATTTCACATTCCTTTAGATGTTAAGAACGAGTCAGGGGAGAAGCAGCATTTGGAGCAGCCTGCCATCGCTGTGATCACTGACGCCTGTCCCAAGCAAAGCATCTTCCTGAGCTGCAGGTGAGCGCAGCTTTCCAACACTCCCTCCCATCAACGGCTGCTTGTACCACCAGGCAAACAGACCAGGGACGCTGTGCATTTATATGGCACCTGTCACCTTCAAATGTTCCAGGGGACAAGTCAGATGAATTGCTGAGGGGTGATATTGGGGCAGGTTGCCAAAGGTTTGTCCGTAAGGCGTGTGTTTTAAGGGTCTTCAAGAAGAAGAGGGAGTCGGAGAGGTTTAAGGAGGGTTTTTCGCAGGTTGTGGACCAGGTTGGTCAACAGAGTCGAGAGTGTGTTGCTGGCAAAGCGCAGCCGGTCAGGCAGCATCCGAGGAGCAGGAGAATCGACGTTTCAGGCAAAAGCCCTTCATCAGGAATCTTCATTGAGCTTATGCCCAAAACGTCACTTCTCCTGCTCCTCGGATGCTGCCTGACCTGCTGTGCTTTGCCAGCACCACACTCTCAACTCTGATCTCCAGCATCTGCACTCCTCACTGTCTCCCAGGTTGGTGAACAGACAGTCATCAGTGGCAATGACTCTCACTCTGTCAGAGTGCGTTATGCCCCAGTCATATTGAGGTGAGCAGTGATTATTTGGTGCTCTGTCACCGAGCTCTAGAGACCGGGATGGTAGGAGTGAGGCTAGTGTATGCAGCCTTGTCTGTGGACTGCAGGGAGTTGTCCCCATTCTCTGGTGATCTTTCAGCTTCTGTCAGCCTTTGGGAAGAGATCAATCAGACAGGATTCCTGCTCATTAGCCAATGAGGTGGGTCAACACTGATGGGGAATTCAGTGCTCAGGTTTCCATTGGAATAAGACCTGAGTTCTCTTTGGTCACTATGTTCACTGAGGGACTGTAGGCCAGTGGCTTACGGAGTGGGAGAGCAATTGTTGTTGACATTACAGGGACCAAGACTCAATGATCAAATGGATGGCAAAAGTTGAAAATGGGTGGCAAATTCACAAAGAAAGAATTCATAACATTGACTGTTCAGCACAGAAACCAGACAATGGGCCAACTGCTGGAGAATGGGCGTAAGAATAGATAGGTGCTTATTTATGTCCAGGCCAGATCTCAGGGCTGTGTGCATGCTGTCGATATCTGGGACTCTGCGGCAGTTCATTCAGCCGTCCTCCTCAGTGCTCGTGTTTTCACCACCTCTTTTATCCCTGCCTTATCACCGTATCCCTCTAGTCCTGTCACCCTCATGAGTTTATCCAGCTTCCCCTCTCAATTCTCTGGGAGAATGCTTTCCTCAGTCTCCCCAGATCTTCGGGGCAAGGAATTTCTTCCAAACCCCCTGTCGGATTTATATGATCCTCACCAGCATGACGAATTTCACCACGTCTTTTTCTGATCAAACTTCTTCAAACTTTTAAAGACCTCCCAAGGGTCAACTCATCCTGATAATTCTGGTCTCCTTCCTATCGGAAAGATGTTGTGAAACTTGAAAGGGTTCAGAAAAGATTTACAAGGATGTTGCCAGGGTTGGAGGATCTGAGCTACAGGGAGAGGCTGAACAGGCTGGGGCTATTTTCCCTGGAGTGTCGGAGGCTGAGGGGTGACCTTATAGA
>NC_057727.1:2456951-2463498 GCF_004010195.1 Chiloscyllium plagiosum
AGGAGGGGTCTGCGTCCCCCTGGGGTGTAGGAGGGGTCTGCCTTCCCCTGGGGTGTAGGAAGGGTCTGCGTCCCCCATCACCTGTTAGGCAGGCGCAGCCCCTCCACCTTCCACCTTCCACCAGGTGGCCAATCCCACAGGAGTACAAGCCACAAGAACTAGGAGCAAGGTGAGGCCATTCAGCCCATCAGGTAATCACTGCTGACCAAGCCCCACGCTTATCCCTTGGACAACAAAAGTAACAGAGAGACCGTGTGATTCAGAGAGAGTTACTAAACCTCCGCGCTGTATTGAATATAAGGACACCATAGCTAGGGGCAGGAGGAGGCCATTCAGCCCATCAGAGCCTGCTCTGCCATTTAATACCATCATGGCCTGATCTCATCTTGGCCTCATCTCCACTTCCCTGCCCACTCTCCATAACCCTTCACCCCGTTACTAATTAAACATTTGTCTATCTCCTCCTTACATTTACTCAGTGTCCCAGCATCCACCGCACTCTGGGACAGTGAATTCCACAGATCCATGTCCCTCTGAGAGAAGGAATTCCCCATTGTCTCTGGTTTAAACCTGCTGCCCCTTATCCTAAAACCATCACCTCTCATTCCGGATTGTCCCACATGAGGATCCATCCTCTCTACATCTACTGTGTCAATCCCCTTTAGCATCTTATAGACCTCAATTAGATCTCCCCTCATTCTTCTAAGCTCCAGGGAGTATTGGCCTAAACTGTACAACCTCTCTCATCCCTGGGATCAACTAGTGACCTTCCTCTGTACTGCCTCCAACTCAACTACACCCGTCCCTCGGGTAAGGGAACCACCACATGACATCACCAACCCAATGAAACCCAAACATATAAATAGAAAGCAGGAATTATCAGCAGTGCTTCGTCCAGAGGCCCACTGAAGATGTTACCTAGTAGGGTGATGAAACGTCTGAAAATGAACCTTCCAGCTCAGCGAGCAAACCTACATCCGGGAACCACCACTGTACACAGTACTCCAGGTGGGGTTTCTATGTACTCAATGGCCTGGCCTCCAGAGCCCTCTGTGGGAATGAGGTAAGACCATAGGACCATAAGAGCAGAAATTAGGCCATTCAGCCCACCCAGTCTGGTCCGCCTTTCGATCACGGCTGATAGGTTTTCAACCCCATTGTCCCACTTTCTCCCCTTTAATCCCCTTGACAATCAGGAACCCATCTATCTCTGTCTTAAATATACTCATGATGTGGAGGAGCCAGTGTTAGACTGGGGTGGACAAGTTAAAAAAATCACACAACACCAGATTACAGTCCAACATTTGGAAGACAGTGGCTTTCTGAGCACTGCTTTTGGACAGCTACCTGATGAAGGAGCAGTGCTCTGAAAGCTGGTGCTTCCAAACAAACCTGTTGGACTATAACCTGGTTGTGTGATTCTTAACTTAAATATACTCACTGATGCCTTGTACAGTTGTGACAATACCTCCCTTCTCTAAGCCTTTAGCAGTAAAGTGTAATTCTAGTATGATTATATCCAGGATGCATCGTATTGCTGGATTCTGCAGTGGTTTGAGAGGGTGACCTGCTTTCAGCAGGGCAGGACAATAGACACAGGCTGAATCTAAAAACCCTGATACCAGATTGAAATCCGTGTCCTGGGAGGGTTTCTCATTCGGCTACTCTCTAACTTCCTGACTTCAGAATCTGCTATTTATGAGGATCCAGCAGTGAAATATGAACTCAAGGACACTGTACAACACCAAGCGGAATCACTCCTCGATCTCAATTCTTACCTGGTAGGTCAAAAGCTCAAAGTATTGTTTGTAATTTAAATTGCTAAAGTGACAGCTTATAATTATCCGACCGATCCCTTCCCAATATGTGGGAATCACTGGCTAAAGCAGGAGTTTGTAGGCCCTTCCTGGTTACATTGAGAAGGCAGTGATTAGATTTCCAACAGAGCAATGGGTTCAACCAACTTCCAGCACAGATGGGAGTGTATCAGAGCGCAGTGCAGTACCTGTCCTGGGAGTGTTAGATGGGGGACAGTGCAGAGGGAGCTTTACTCTGTATCTAACCCCGTGCGGTCCCTTTCCCTGAGAGTGTTAGATGGGGAACAATGTAGAGGGAGCTTTACACTGTATCTAACCCCGTGTGGTCCCTTTCCCTGAGAGTGTTAGATGGGGAACAATGTAGAGGGAGCTTTACACTGTATCTAACCCCGTGTGGTCCCTTTCCCTGAGAGTGTTAGATGGGGAACAATGTAGAGGGAGCTTTACACTGTATCTAACCCCGTGCTGTCCCTGTCCTGGGAATATTAGATGGGGGACAGTGTAGAGGGAGCTTTACTCTGTATCTAACCCTGTGCTGTCCCTGTCTTGGGAGTGTTTGATGGGGGGACAGTGTAGAGGGAGCTTTACTCTGTATCTAACCCTGTGCTGTCCCAGTCCTGGGGGTGTTTGATGGGGGGACAGTGTAGAGTGAGCTTTACTCTGTATCTAACCCCGTGCTGTCCCAGTCCTGGAAGTGTTTGATGGGGGGACAGTGTAGAGAGAGCTTTACTCTGTTTCTTTTAGCACCTATAATATCAAATGGAGATAGTGTGATTGGAGAGCTGGAGGGTTGAAGGAACTGACAATTAACTGGAACGTTCTCTGCAGATGAGAATATATTTGCCAGCAGTTCCCAGCTGGAAGGTCAGAACTCCCCCGCAGTGTCCTTGCTGGATTTCCCTGTGACCTGGGAGGTATCACTCTATCCGATTGGCTGAACTCTGTGAAGGTCACTTTGCTAAACACTGTCTCTTTTCAGGTTCCCTTTAAGCACTTGGATTTTTCGAAAAGTGAAGTTATGTCGCTGGCCTCCGAATCGGGGTCTGATCTGGACGTGGAGGAGACAGAATCTGTAAGTGGCACTTGGCGACTGTGGCTTGCTGCAGGTCAGAGGTCACCCCCTTCCCCCTGCCTCCTGCGAGTCTAGGCTCTGCTTGTGATCCCAAAGAATTGAAATTCTGAACGAGGTACACCTTCACACAGCTCAGTAACAGATTATGAAATGGATGGGAACCTCGGGATACAGGACACAATCTGCCCTGGATCCGATCAATTGGAATTTCTTCTGGAAATGCAAGAATGATGTTGTACTCTGAGATTGTCTCTATCACTTCTCAGTAAATGACCGCATCATGGTTGTGAGGATCCAGTGTTACTATAGCAACAGCCTCTGATGTAGCTCCATGTTAGCAGCTGACATGATATTTAAAATGAGGTATAAAAGAATTGGAAAATTGTGGCAATACATGATTCAATCAACAGCCAAAAAGTGAAGCTTAGAGGGAGTATCACAGACGGAGCTGTTTGCTGTCTGTTTATTGTCGGATCTTCTGCATCAGGAACGTTTTATAGTGTCATTGATTGATACAGCTCGGAAACAGATTCTTCGGTCCAATCCGTCCACACTGAGCACGTTTCCCAATCTAAACAAGTCCCACTTGCCTGCGTTTGGCCCGTCATTTTGTGTTGTGCCTACCCGTTGTGTGTTAGCTGAGGTAGTAACTTCCTTAACCATTTGTTTGAATGGCTGCTATCGTAGCCAAAGTGAGGACTACTGATGCTGGAGATCAGAGTCAAGATGAGGGCGGTGCTGGAAAAGCGCAGCAGGTCAGGCAGCATCCGAGGAGCAGGAGAATCGACGTTTCGGGTAAAAGCCCTTCATCCTGCTTTTCCTGCTCCTCGGGTGCTGCCTGACCCGCTGTGCTTTTCCAGCACCACCCTAATCTTGGCTGTCATCGTGTCAAGTTGTTGGTGAAATAGAAACAGTAATTCAAACCTTCAGGAGAATCATTGTCAAGAAGCAAAACCAAAAGTTGCTGGAAAAGCTCAGCAGGTCTGGCAGCATCTGTGGAGAGAAATCAGAGTTAACGTTTCAGGTTGAGTGACCCTTCCTCAGAACCCAAGGAGTTTCAGTTCAACCTTGGAAAAGTTCATTGAATTTCCCAAGGTCTCTCTGGACTTTTTTCTTGTTACGAATACATTGTCACACCCACCACATCCATACATATAGTCATGTGACTACCGGAAGCCATTTTGTAAGATTCTTGCTGTCAATTTTATGTTTCCTTTGCAAAATTTAGAATGTTATAAGAAAACATTCATGACATAATGAGGAAAAGCTTAGACAAGGGGTCGGTTTCACGAAGTATTGAGCAGCATGAGGTAGAGACGTTTTGGATTCGGGGAATTCCAAAACTTGGGGCCTGTTACTTCACCAGGCGGGAGCAGCACTCTGAAAGTTTGTGATTTCAAACTATAACCTGGTGTGGTGTGACTTCTGACTTTATCCACTGCAGTCCAACACTGGCACCTCCACATTAGGGCCTATTTGTTTAAGTTGGCGTCACGTTCAGCACAACACTGTGGGCTGAAGGGCCTGTTCCTGTGTTGTACTGCTCTATGTTCTAAGGCCTATGTAGCTGAAACTATGCTCAATAATTGCAGAGTGGTTAAAATTGGGTAAGTAACAGTGGTCAGAATTGGAGGCTAAGTGAGATCTCAGTGGTTTGGAGGAGACAAAGAAACAGCTGGAATTGAGAAACCCATGAGACTTTTAAAAAGTTGCTTTGCTAATGGACTCGGGACCAATGCGAGTCAACAAGTTTAGTGAATGAGATTTAAGGCTGAACTGTTAGAGTCCAGAGGGAAAGGAGGGTGTCACAGAGGTGGGCAAGTGCTGGAATTAGCCAGCAGCTAGGTCCCTGTCTCTCTCACAGGCCGGTGTCCCCGTGGAGAGATGGAAGGTTTATTCGCCTGTAAACGGGGTCGCTAACTGAACTAATTAAAGGGCAGGCTGGTTTCTCGGACAGAGGAGAACAAGAAATGAAGATAGTGAGACATTCTGAGATGCCCAGGAAACCTAGTCTTAGAAAGGAATGGGGCAACTGTTGGTTGTACATTTGGTTATTATTACATTGTTGGGAATGCATATTCATAATTAAGGATAATGTGGAAAAAAAGTTGATAATATGGAACTGTTTGGATATTTACAGATCACACTGACCATCTCAGTGCCGTTTTCCCATGTTAACTCCATTTCCCTAATGAGATTACCCTTCAGAAATCTAACGGTTTCCATATTGAAATTACTCCATTATTGAGCTTCCTCACCTCTCTGGGTTCAAGAATTCCAAATGTTCACCTCTTCATCCCAACCTTAAATGGACCGGGACCTGGGTGCCCTTGTGCATGAACCACAAAACGTTAGTTTGCAGGTGCAGCAGGTAATTTAAGAAGGGAAATGGAATACTGTCCTTCATTGCTAGAGTTTAAAAGCAGGGAGGTTATGTTGCAGCTGTACAAGGTGCTGGTGAGGCCACACCTGGAGTACTGTGTGCAGTTTTGGTCTCCCTACTTGAGAAAGGATGTACTGGCTCTGGATGGGGTGCAGAGGGGGGTCACTAGGTTGGTTCTGGAGTTGAGGGGGTTGGCTTATGAGGAGAGACTGAGTTGAAGAATGGGGGTGGGGGGAGCGGGAATCTGAGAGAAACATATAAAATTATGAAGGGAAAAGATCAGAGAGAAGCAGGGAGGTTGTTTCCATGGGTGGGTGAAACTGGAAACAGGGAGCATAGCCTCCGAATAAGAGGGAGATAATTTCGGACTGAGTTGGGGAGTAACTCCTTCACCCAGAGGGTTGTGAATCTCTGGAAGCCCCCGCCCAATGAAGCAGTTGAAGCTTCATCATTGAATAAAGATATACTTTTGGACAGTAAAGGAATTAAGGGATACGGTGGGGGGTAAGTGGAGCCGAGTCCATGAAAAGGTCAGCCATGATCTTATTGAATGGCAGGGGCAGGCTCGATGGGCCGGATGGCCTACTCCTGTCCCTGGTTCTGATGTTCTTGCAACTGCTGCTTATTCTGAGATTACGTTCCTTGTTTCTCGATTCACCATTCAGGAGACACGTCCTATCTCCATCCATCCTGTCACACCCTGTGAGAATTTTATGAGTCACACCTGTTTCCTCAATCTCTCCTCATAAAACAGGCCAGCCACCTCAGGGATCTCCTTGTATACGATACTCCAGGTGAGGTTTCAACAAGTGTTTGTACAACTGCTGCAATTCCATGGGAAACAAACACCAACATCAAACACCAATGACAACCAACAAGCTGTCCTGGAGTTCCCATGTAGGTGCGACGGTCAAGAAGGCACAACAACACCTCTGCTTCCTCAGGAGGCTCAGGACATTCAGCATGTCGACAAGGACCCTCACCAACTGCCCCATTGACAGCATACAGCCCAGGTACATTACGGCCTGGTACAGTATCTGCTCTGCCCAGGACTGTAAGAAACTATAGAGGGTGGTGTGCACAGCTCAGCCCATCACCGAAACCACCCTCCCATCCATGGGCTCCATTTACACGGCTCACTGCCGCGGAAAGGCAGCCAACATCATCAAAGACCCCTCCCCCCCGGGAATGCTCTCCTACAACCTCCTCCGTCCGGCAGACGGTACAGAACCCGGAACACATGCACCAGCAGGTTCAGGAACAGCTTCTTCCCCC
>NC_057727.1:2463998-2475437 GCF_004010195.1 Chiloscyllium plagiosum
TTTATGCTGACTGACCCGTTATGACATTTGTTGGTCCTGATTCCATTCCCTTTCCTACAGCAAAGCTTTAAACGAATTGGTCTTTAATTTCATGAACCTGTTCTGTCTCCCTTTTCAACTGTCGAAATAACATCAGCTGATTGTTATGATCCCCCTTTCTGTTGTAAGTGTGTATACCAGCCTCTGCCACCTCTTCCATAGCTTTCTTTAACATGGTCAGTCTTCACAGGTCGATAAGAGGTTACATCTCAGGGGGGTCTCGGTGCAGTTCTTGGTTAGTCTGTAAGTTAACCCTTTCAGACCAGGGTTCATGCTGGTGTATCTGATGTGCTTCCCCATCCAAGACTTGTATCTCCCTCCCCAGGCATGGAGCCCAGAACTGACCCCACTTCCTACCTCTACTGTAGAGACCCAACCTCTAGTGTAGAGACCCTGCGTCTAATGCAGAGACCCCACCTCTCATGTAGGGACCTGACCTCTAATGTAGAGACCCTATCTCTAATGTAGACACCCTACGTCTAATGTAGAGACCTTACCTCTAATGTAGACACCCTACGTCTAATGTAGAGACCCTACCTCTAATGTAGAGACCCTATCTCTAATGTAGAGACCCTACCTCTACTGTAGAGACCCAACCTCTAATGTAGAGACCCAACCTCTAATGTAGAGACCCAACCTCTAATGTAGAGACCCTACCTCTAATGTAGAGACCCTACCTCTACTGTAGAGACCCTACCTCTAATGTAGAGACCCTACCTCTAATGTAGAGACCCTATCTCTAATGTAGAGACCCTACCTCTAATGTAGAGACCCTACGTCTAATGTAGAGACCCTACCTCTAATATAGAGACCCTATCTCTAATGTAGAGACCTTACGTCTAACGTAGAGACCCTACCTCTAATGTAGAGACCCTAGGTCTAATGTCAAGAATCTAATGGATAAGAGATGTTATTCCCAATTGAAATGATTGCAGGACATTAGTTAGGCCACTGTTGGAATATTATGTGTAATTCTAGTCTCCTTCCTATCGGAAGGATGTTGTGAAACTTGAAAGGGTTCAGACATGATTTACAAGGATGTTGCCAGGGTTGGAGGGTTTGAGCTATGGGGAGAGGCTGAACAGGCTGGGGCTGTTTTCCCTGGAGCGCCGGAGGCTGAGGGATGACCTTATAGAGGTTTATAAAATCATGAGGGGCATGGTTAGGGTAAATAGGCAAAGTCTTTTCCCTGGGGTCAGGGAGTCCAGAACTAGAGGGTATAGGTTTAGGGTGAGTGGGGAAAGATATAAAAGAGACCTAAGGGGCAACTTTTTCACACAGAGGGTGGTACGTGTATGGAATGAGCTGCCAGAGGAAGTGGTGGAGGCTGGTACAATTACAACATTTAAGAGGCATTTGGATGGGTATATGAACAGGAAGGGTTGGAGGGATATGGGCTGGGTGCTGGCAGGTGGGACTAGATTGGGTTGGGATATCTGGGTCGGCATGGACGGGTTGGACTGACTCTATGACTCTAAGTATTCCCCTTTGAAATTGGTACAGGCAATTAACTGCAGATTCCATGCAACCTAAGATCAAACTTTGAAATTAGTTGAAAATCCAATCCCAGTTAAAAAGTTAAAAATCACAAAACGCCAGGTTATGGTCCAACAGGTTTATTTGGAAGCACCAGCTTTCATCAGGTGGTTCACAAATACATGATGAAGGAACGTTCCGAAAGCTAGCACTTCCAGATAAACCTGTTGGACTCTAACCTGGTGTTTTGTGATTTTTAACTTTGTCCACCCCAGTCCAACACCGGCCCCTCCACAACTGGTCACAAAGTGATCCCTCCCAGGAAGCTGTAATACCATGAGAAACAGGAGCAGGGGTAGGTCATTCTGCCCTACGAGCCTGCTCTGCCTTTCAGTAGGATCCTGGCCTCACTTCCACTTCCCTGCCCTTTCCCCTCGATTACCCGACTGATCGAGAATCTCTCTCTCTCTCTCTCAGCCTTAAATATCCACACGGACCCTGCCCCCACAGCTCTCTGTGGGAAGGAGTTCCAAAGACTCTCAATCCTCTGAGAGAGGAAATTCCTCCCCATCTCAGTCTGAAACTGGTGCCCCTTTACTCTGAGACTGTACCCTCTGGTCCCTGACCCTCCCATGAGGGGAACCACCCTCTCAGCATTGACCCCGTCAAGGTCCTTAAGAATTCAACATGTTTCAATGAAACACCTCTCATTCTTGTAAACTCCAGAGAGTAGACAGTCCTAACCTGTTTAAACTTTGCCCAGAAAGTAATCCCTCCATCCCAGGGATCATCCCAGTGAGTCTCCCATGAGCTGTCTCCAATGAAAGGAAAACGTCCCTGAAATAATCCACGTGACTCTGCTGTACCCCGTCCAGGCCTTTGAGCTATTAATGTTTTGCCACTTCATAGCTCACAGGTGCCACAAAGATCAGCCTTTCCTGCACATTCCCAAATCCCAACGGGAAGGTGGTGTGGAGCCCTCATCTGGAATACACCTGAGTGACTTGTCTGGGGGCAGTTAAGAGTCACCCACATTGCTGTGGGTCTGGAGTCACGTGTAAGCCAGACCGGGTAAGGCTGGCAGACTTGCCTTCCCTGAAGAGCATTAGTGTTCCATGGGCATCATGATTAACAATGGTTTTTTAATCCAGATTTATTTTAGAAATGGAGTTGAAGTTCTCCAGCTACTGATGTGGGATTTATGGACTTGTCTTGAAATGATTCCAAGGATGCCCCTTCTAATGGGTACGGGCGATTCACTGCAAATTCCATACAATCTAAAATCAGACAAAACATTCCATACAACCAAACGAGCACAGGTTTGAGCCCAGTAATCACAGAATTGTTATGCGCTGATGGAGGATATTTGGCCCATCGTGCCTTCACTGGTTCTATCCCATAGTGCCAATCTCCTGCCTTTTCCCCATGTCCCTGCACACCATTTCCATCCAAATACGCGGCTAATGTCCCAGTCGCAAGCCTCAATTGAACCTTTCTCCCCCACGTTTCCAGACTATACTTACTGGATGTGATTCTGCCGAATCGCGCTCGCCCTTATTGATGTAACCTCGGTCCTGTTATACCCTCCACTACAAACCTGATGTGGAGGTACTGATGTTGGACTCAGGTAGACAAGGTTGGAAGTCAGGCACCCCCAGGGTTATAGTCCAACAGATTTATTTGAAACCACAAGCTTTCGGAACGCTGCCCCTTTGTCTGGTGATTGGTGTTGTGACCGTCTGGTCTTGTCCCATTGCTGATCTGACCAACGGTACCAGCTTAACCTTCCCTCTGTGTCCCTTCTCCTGAGATAAAGAGTCCAATCCCAGCAACCTCCCGATGACATTGTCACCGGCAGCTTTGAGATGTGTGATTGTCCAGGGAAGGGAATTGATTAAAATATGGCTCTGCACGATCCTGAACTAAACTCAACTCCATCTTGGGTTTTTTCCGTTTCCTTTCAGCCTGCGAGTATTTGGAAGCTGGAGAATGAAACGTTGCGTCTATTAAACAGAAGAAATAAAGAAGAGTTTTATTGTGCCCTTGCAGCAGTCATTCTTTTCGAAATGTTAATGTGTGTGTTTTTTAATTATACTCACACTCCAAAGACAACATTCCTGGCAACAAGATTCAAAACCTCCCACATATTGTTCATAGTGGAAAGCACTCTGTACTCTTTTAAACTGAAAGTAAAGCTCCCTCTACACTGTCCCCCCATCAAACACTCCCAGGACAGGGACAGCACGGAGTTAGATACAGAATAAAGCTCCCTCTGCACTATCCACCATCTAACACTCCCAGGGACAGGGACAGCATGGGGTTAGATACAGAATAAAGCTCCCTCTACATTGTCCACCATCTAACACTCCCAGGGACAGGGACAGCATGGGGTTAGATACAGAGTAAAGCTCCCTCTACACTGTCCCCATCAAACACTCCCAGGGACAGGGACAGCACGGGGTTATTTTGGTGAAAAATCGGAGAAGGTGTCATCCATTTTGTCCATCAACCTTAATTTGCCTCTTAATAAAACTCATACCACTTTCTGGCCTTTCACCCATAACCTTTGAGTTTTTCTAATCAATTCAAACGTTGCCTCATGTTTATTCAATGACCAAGCACTCTGTCAGTACTTCACTGGACAGCCAGACTGGGGAGGGACTTGACCCTCCAAACCATTCACCCGGAAGCAACTGCCCTGTCCACTGAGCCATGGCCAGAGAAACCAGGTGGGACGGTAAAGAACGCAGACTTGTCAAGTAGGAACCTAATGGATTCTCCATGAAATTGATCATCAGCAGTTGGCATAGTGTTTCAGTGCCAGTGACCTGGGTTCGATTCCAGGTTCTGTCTGTGTGAAGTCTGCACATTGTCTGCACTACCACCCTCTGAGTGCTCCGGTGTCCAGATAGGTGGATTGGCCATTCTAAATTGCCAAGAACCAATTGCCAGGCGTGGCACGTTGGCTCAGTGGTTAGCACTGCTGCCTCACAGCGCCAGGGACCCAGGTTCGATTCCACTCTCGGACGATTGTCTGTGTGGAGTTTGCACGTTCTCCCCGTGTCTGCGTGGGTTTCCCCCGGGTGCTCCGGTTTCCTCCCACAGTCCAAAGATGTGCAGGTCAGGTGGATTGGCCATGCTAAATTGTCCACAGTGTTCAGGGATGTGTAAGTTGGGTGCATTAGTCTGGGGTTAAATGTAGGGAATGGGTCTGGGTGGGTTACTCTTCGGAGGGTCGGTGTGGACTTGTTGGGCCAAAGGGCTTGTTTCCACACTGTAGGGATTCTATGATCTAATAGTGAGCAGGGTGGGTGGGTTAGCTTTGGGAAATGCAGAGACAGAGTGGGCCTAGGTGGGATACTTTTCAGAGGGCCAGTGTGGACTGTAAGTAGGCTGAATGGCCTACTTACACACAGTAGGCATTCTATAAAAAACAGGCGATGGTGGGTACTACAGATGCTGGAGATTAGAGTCAAAACGTGCGGTGCTGGAAAAGCACGACAGGTCAGGCAGCATCCGAGGAGCAGGACAATTGACATTTTGGGCAAAAGCCCTTCATCAGGAATGAGCTTTATATTAAAAAAAATGTCGATGGCAGCATTGTGTTTTCATCCCTGTGCTGGAGCTTGTTGTGTGAGTGTTAGAGGGTGGAAAATGATCGTCACACCACGGGCTAGTTTGTTGCTGCTAATGACAGGCCTAATGCCTGTGGCCAACAGGCAATGGAAAAATATTAAAGTTTTCCACTGTTTGTTGTAGAAAACCAAATACTGACGTTAGCCAGTTATTGTCAGAAGTCAGCAGTGTGTTAGAGAGATTCTGTGTCTCTGCTGCACCTTTCACAAACTCAGCACATCCCTCAATGTTTCCCAGCCAATGCAGTTCCATTGAAGTGGAAGCACTGTTGCAATGTAGAAAATACAATCACCGATTTGTACACAGCAAGATCCCATAAACTGCAGTGGTTCGGAAATAAGTACATAGAAAGTGCTGGAAAAATTCTACAGGTCTGGCAGCATCCGTGACGAGAGAAACAGAGTTAACATTTCGAGTCCAGTGTGATTTGGATTAATCTTCCGTTCTGAAGGTGGGTCACTGGATTTGAATCGATAACTCTGTTTCTCGCTCCACGGATGCTACCAGACCTGCTGAGTTTTTCCAGCCATTTCTGGCGTCTCACTACAACTGTTTATACCAGCGTAACGGTCACCCCCAAAAATGAAAAATGCTGGAGATCACAGCGGGTCAGGCAACATTGCGATGTAATCTCCAACATTTATTGTATTCAGTACAGATTCCTACGTTGCAACTTCACTGGAGATTAATTAGTTACCAGCATTCACATGGTGGTCATTGACAGCAGATTTCCATCAGGTCATGAATTGAGGGTGATCAGTGTAACATAGGAACAGAAGCAGGCCATTCAGCCCTTCATGCCCGTCCCACTATTCAAAGAGATTACAGCTGTGTCCAAACTCCATACACCTACCATTCACCCATATTACTTTGCTTAACAAAAGTCTGTCTTCATAAGCTCATAAGCAATAGGAACAGAATTAGGCCATTTAGCCCATCGAGTCTGCCCCACCATTCGATCATGGCTGGTTTGCTGCTCACCCCCATTTTCCTACCTTCGCCCCATACCCTTTCAACCCATTACCAATTAAAAATCTGTCCAACTCCTCCTTACATTTACTCACTGTCCCAGCATCCACCACACTTTGGGGTCGGGAATTCCACGGATTCACATCCCTTTGGGAGATGTAGTTTCTGCTCAACTCAGTTTTAAATTTGTTCTCCCTTATCCTAAGACTATAACCTCTCGTCCTAGAATGCCCCACAACAGGAAGCATCCCCTCCCTGACTATTTTATCCACATCTTTTATCATCCTGAAGACCACTCCCCTCAGTCTTCTAACTTCCAGAGATTAAAGGCCTAAACTGTTCAATCTCTCTTCAGATGGCACGGCAGCTCAGTGGTTAGCACTGCTGCCTCACAGCGCCAGGGACCTGGGTTTGATTAGATTAGATTACATTACAGTGTGGAAACAGGCCCTTCGGCCCAACAAGTCAACACCGACCTGCCGATGGCGCTGTGAGGCAGCAGTGCTAACCACTGTGCCACTGTGCCACCGTTTGATTCCACCCTCGGGCAACTGTCTGTGTGGAGTTTGCACATTCTCCCCGTGTCTGTGTGGGTTTCCTCCGGGTGCTCCGGTTTCCTCCCACAGTCCAAAGATGTGCAGGGTCAGGTGAATTGGCCGTGCTAAATTGTCCATTGCATTACAGGGAAGTATAGGTTAGGTGCATTAGTCAGGGGAAAATGTAGGGTAATGGGTCTGGGTATGTTACTCTTCAGAGGGTCAGTGTGGACTTGTTGGGCTGAAGGGCCTGTTTCCACACTGTAGGGATTCTAACTCGAAAACCCCTCATCTCTGGGATCAATCTAGTGAACCTCCTCTGAACCGTCCCCGATGCGACTACATCTTTCCTAAAATTAAGGGACTAAAACTGTGCACAATACTCCAGGAGATGTCTCACCAATGTCGTGTATCTATCCCAGATTTAAAATTACCAGCTGATCCTGCAGTTTGTGGAAGAGAGTTCCAAATTTCTCCCACCCTGTGTGTGTGGAAGTGCTTTGTAACATCTCTCCTGACTCACCTATAAAAGTTGTGAGTTGCATTGTAAACTGATTGTTAGCAATCAGCAGTTGCTGGGATGAATTTCCATCATGGGATTCTGCCAAATGCTTTTATTTTCAAACATATTCATTCTTCCCATAGTTTGTCACAGTCATTAGATTCTGACCTTCTGAATGAGAGGAGTGTTGGGGTCAAGTCCTACCGCAGTTTAAAATCCACACTCTCCCATTCAGTGGGAGAGCAGTGTTTAATTCTGAGGTCAGTGTTTATTGCCTGTCCCTAGTTGCCCCATGAGAAGGTGGGGGTGAGCTGCCTTCTTGACCCGTTGCAGCCCATGTGCTGTAGGTAGACCCACAATGCCCTTAGGGAGGGAATTCCAGGATTCTGACCCAGCCACACTGAAGGAACGGTGATATATTTCCAAGTCGGGATGGTGAGGGGCTTGGAGGGGAACTTGCAGGGGGTGGTGTTCCCTTGTATCTGCTGCCCCTGTCCTTCTAGATGGAAGTGGTCGTGGGTTTGGAGCCTTGCTAGGGTTTGGGCCTCCCAGGCTAGAGGGAGGCACGCTACCATCTGATCACAAGAGCCCTACAGTTGTAAGTAACAGAGCAGGAAACACTGCTGTCCAGTGCTAATGAGAATGTGAATGTGTTACAGGCCACTATTAACACAACACATCTCTCTGTCTTCCCTAAATCCCAAAATTCCAAACCTCTGCCTCTCCTCCATCTGGGGGTTTGGGGTTGGTGTTTGACCCACCACCCTCTGCAATAGGCTGCACTCACTCTATGCTTAAACAGTGGACCCTCCCAATGCACCCCCTCCCTCAACAATCCCAGCAGTAAAGAGCTCCTGCATCCTCCTCCCCACCTCCTGTCAGAAGCTGACATGGGAATTGGATTGTCCAAGTGAAACTCAGCCTTCCGTTCCTTCATAGCTGCTGCCCACAGCGTGAACTTTAACCAGTGACCCAAAATGCCTTCAGGACATTTGGAGTCAAAGTGTCTACAGCACAGGAAAAGACCCTTTGGCCCCTCGTGTCTGTGCACGTCAAAAACAACTAATCCCATTTCCCAGCACGCGGACCATCGCCATGTATTCCTTGGCCTTATCAAATTACTTCTTCAACGTGCTGAGGGTTTCTGGCTCTCCCACCCTCCCAGGCAAAGAGTTCCAGATTCCCAACCCACTCTGCATCAAGGACTCTTCCTCCAATCCTCTCTGAACCTCCCACCTTTGCCTTCCAGGGGAAATGTCCTGTCCACGTCCCTTTGTAATTTGACACATCTCAAATATAACCCCCCTCGGTCTCCTCTACTCCTTGGAAAATAACCCCAATCTGTCCCATCTCTCTTCATAACTCAAACTCTCCAGCCCAGGCAACATTCTGGTAAACCTCCTCTGCACCCTCTCCAGTACTGTCACATTCCTCCTATAATATTGCTGCCAGAACTGCACACAATAGATGTGGTAGGTGCTATATGAATTCTCTGGTGAGAAGCCAGCACTGGTGTGATAGGCGGAATGGCATCCCCCTACATTGGGTGTGTACTTCCAGTGAAACTGGGGGCAGACTCCTTCAAAAGAGATAGAGACAAAAACTTGGGAGTGCATTCAGCTGTTTTTAGATTAGATTACCTACAGTGTGGAAACAGGCCCATCAGCCCAAACCAACCCTCCGAAGAGAAACCCCCCCCCCCCCCCCTATATTTACCCCTGACTAATCCACCCAACACAATTTACCTAACATGCACATCTTTGGACTGTGGAGGAAATTGGAAACCCACATAGACACTGGGAGAATGTGCAAACTCCACACACACAGTTGCCCAAGGTGGGGATTGAACCTGGGTCCCTGGCACTGTGAGGCAGCAGTGCTAACCACTGAGCCACCATGCCCCTCCTGTTCACCAGAGAAATTCCCTGGTAATATAAAAGAAGAGTACAAGATTTGTTTTGAATAAAAAAGATGAGAGAGGCAAGAATGGACATTGGATCTGCTGGAATATGAGGCTGGAGAAGTAGTAATGAGGAACAAAGAAATGGCAGAGGAGCTGAATAGGTAGTTCACATCTTTTTCACAGTGGAAGACACCAGCAGCTCTGGAACATGGAGAGAGTCAGGGGACAGAGGTGAGTGTAGTGGCCATCACTAAGGAGAAGGTGCTGGGGAAGCTGAAAGGTCTGAAGGTGGATAAATCACCTGGACCAGATGGACTACACTCCCAGAGAGCTGACGGCAATAGGTGAAGAGATATTGAAGGTTTTGGTGGTGACCTTTCAGGAATCACTGGAGTGAGGGAGGGTCCCAGAGGAATGGAAAATGGCTAATGTAATCCCCCCACCCCAGTTTAAGAAGGGAAGGAGGCAGAAGACAGGAAACCATAGGCCAGTTAGCCTGATGTTGGTGAGGTTTTAAGAGTCCGTTAATAAGGATGAGATTGCAGAAGTGCTTTGTAAAACTAAGAGAAGTCAAGGAGAGGCCATGCTTGACAAATCTGTCAGAATTCTTTGAGGGAGTAATGAGCAAGTTCGACAAAGGAGACTCAGTGGCTGTGATCTATTTGGATTTCCAGAAAGCCTTTAACAAGGTGTTGTAAAGGAGGCTGCTAAATGAGAGCCCATTCTGAGGTAGCTGGAACACAAGAACAGAGATATACTGCTGAGGCCATATAAGGTGCTGGCCAGACTGTATTTGGAATATTGTAAGCAGTTTTGAATCACATGACTAAGGAAGGATGTGCTGGTATTAGAGGGGGTCCAGAGGGGCTTTATAAGAATGATCCTGGGGATAAAGGGCTGGTCATATGGGGAGTGGTTGAGGACTCTGGGTCTGCATTTGATGATTTGACCCTCAACATGTAACTCTTATACCTATCATGTTATTCTAGCTGTTTGGTTTGTCTTCAGTGCCATCTTATTTTTTTTAATATAATTATCGCTCTGCCACAATTAATTGAATTATAGGTCATTCCCTTCACTTACTGTTCAGCTGTTATTATGATTTGGAGATGCCGGTGTTGGACTGGGGCGTACAAAGTTAAAAATCTCACGACACGAGGTTATAGTCCGACAGGTTTATTTGGAAGCACACTAGCTTTCAGATCGACGCTCCTTCATCAGGTGCAACTAAACCTTTTGGACAATATCCTGATATTGTGTGATTTTTAACTTTATTCAGCTGTTGACACTTTACTCACACCGTCTGACACTCTTGATCACCCACAGAGATTTATTATCCAACTCCACTCACACCATCTGTATGATCTTTTGATCTCTCTGCCTTTGATCTCTCTGCTCATACATTCCATGTCTGTGCTCTTCCCTCTCACTTCACCTGTCGAAGGGGCAGCGCTCCAAAAGCTAGTGCTTCCAAATAAACCATTCTGACTATAACCTGGTGTCTGATCTTTATAACTGAGATGAGGAGGAATTTCTTCAGCCAGAAGGTGGGGAGTCTGTGGAATACATTCCTGCAGAGGGCTGTGAAGGCCAAGGCAATAAGACAGAGATAGATCGGTTCCTGATTGGTTAGAGGATCAAGGGTTACAGGGAGAAGGCAGGAGACTGGGGTTGAGAAACATATCAGCCATGAATGAATGGCGGAGTAGACTTGATGGGCTGAATGGTCTAATTCTACACCTCTCAATCATGGTCCTATGGTTTGGCAGTATCAGTGGAAGGGGAAACAGTGATTGGAGTTGAAACATTAACTCTTTTGTCTCTTTCTCTCTTCCTTTTCACAGACACAGCGATGGGCCGAAGGGCCTACTATTAAACTGTAGATCTCTGTGATCCGCAGAGATCCTCCAGTACTCCCTGTTTTTATTTCAGATCCGCAACATTTGCAAGAGTTTGACTCTTACCCTCCCCAGGACCTGATCAGGTGTACCCGAGAACTCAGTGGGAAGCTAGGGAAGTGATTGCTGGGCCTCTTGCTGAGATATTTGTATCATCGATAGTCACAGGTGAGGTGCTGGAAGACTGGAGGTTGGCTAACGTGGTGCCACTGTTTAAGAAGGGTGGTAAGGACAAGCCAGGGAACTATAGACAGTGAGCCTGATGTCGGTGGTGGGCAAGTTGTTGGAGGGAATCCTGAGGGACAGGATGTACATGTATTTGGAAAAGCAAGGACTGATTAGGGATAGTCAAGTGGCTTTGTGCATGGGAAATCATGTCTCACAAACTTGATTGAGTTTTTTGAGGAAGTAACAAAGAGGATTGATGAGGGCAGAGCGGTAGATGTGATCTATATGGACTTCAGTAAGGCGTTCGACAAG
>NC_057727.1:2476327-2487907 GCF_004010195.1 Chiloscyllium plagiosum
AGAGGAAGTGGAGGAGGCTGGTACAATTGCAACATTTAAGAGGCATTTGGATGAGTATATGAATAGGAAGGATTTGGAGGGATATGGGCCGGGTGCTGGCAGGTGGGACGAGATTGGATTGGGATATCTGGTCAGCATGGACGGGTTAGACCGAAGGGTCTGTTTCCGCTCTGTACATCTCTAGGACTCTGCTTCTGAATGGACGGGCGTGTGGGGAAGGTTTATTCGGGACAATACGGTAACGGGATGAACCAACTATCGAGGGGGTGGACAGCGGGACATAGGGAACTGGCTTCAGACATCCGGGCCCTTCATCGAAATGATATTGCAAAGGGTTAAAAGTGTGAGCAGTGTACGGTCAATGCTGAAGGTAATCTGCTAAAACCTGGGAGAGAGGCAGGTTTGGAGGTGGCAGTGGTTGGTGGAGCACCCCCCCTGCCCTGGTGGTAGGTCCCAGTGGAACCTGCTACATTGAAGCGGGGATACATTGTGGCGGACGGTATCGGGTTGGGAAGGCAGCCCGTGTCTCTGCTCCCTCTGCCTGCACAGCCAGGGAGCCGGGCAGGGGTGGGGGGGTAAAGTGTTCCTGCTTACCCCAGGCTGGAGCTGAGTGCAATGAGGAGGTCCCGGGCGGTTCGCCTCGCCGCTCTCACCTGCCTGGGATCCTTCCTCCTCCTCGTCCTTTACTTCCAAGGCAGTTTCAGCCCAGGTAATGTAACGGGTGAAATTGACTCTGCAGCGATTTGCAAATTCACCGGGACGGCGCTGGGGTGGGGAATTTCGTGTCATGTCCACCCCCCCCCCCCCCCCCCCAATCATGGCAATCTACATCAAGTGTTTGAAAGTTAGCTGAGACAGTGAAGAGACTGAGAACTGCTGACACGTTGGTGACTTTTTTTAGGGAAAAAAAATCAAATTTCCAATGTTTAAAGGTAGTTTTCATGTACGTATCCAGGGAACTTCCCATCTATAGGAGCTACCTTCTTGAAGTCAGTTGTGATACAGAAACGCCAATTCGCGCTCAGCAAGCTCCCAGACTCAGCAATGGCCCAGATGATCGACTTTGAGGGTGACTGTTACCCCCTTCCTTTGGAATAGAGCCCGGGGAATCTTTCACATTTACCCGGGTGGACTCACGAGGCCTGGTTTTAAAAAAAAAATCTGAACTGAGAGTGCCTCTGACAGTGCAGCACTGCCCCAGCACTACTGTACATGGGGATCAATGATCAGCATTAGGTCTGGACTGGGGTGGGAGCAGGGTCATCTCACTGGGCCAAGTTAGACATTTGAAGCAAATGTCCTGGAAAATAAGCCCTGGGAAGCTGGAAGGGGGATTGCAGAAACCCTGGGCAGTTTGTGGGCTAGCTGTGGGGAGGAGGAGATGAGGGTGATTTTCTTGGGTGTCATGATGTGGAAGAGCCGGTGTTGGACTGGGGTGGAGAAAGTTAAAAATCCCACAACACCAGGTTATAGTCTAACAGGTTTAATTGGAAGCAGTATGGTGATGTAGGAACATCTGACGAAGGAGCAGCGCTCCGAAAGCCAGTGCTTCCAAATAAACCTGTTGGACTATAACCTGGTGTTGTGGGATTTTTAACTTTCTTGGGTGTGGTATTTTAGTTTGCCGGAGAGTGAGAGTTGGTTCTAGCTGAGGGATCAGTGTGGACCTTGGTGAGCTTGAACAGTTCTGAACTTGCGATCCCACTACAGAGGGGCTAGCAGGAGATCTCGGAGACCCTCTCCCCAAAATGGCCTGTAAATGGTTTGTGCTATGGTTGTACCCTTTACCCCAGAGCGTTTATCTGTGAGTCTGACTGGATAGTGTGATTCTGAGTGTATTTGAGACGCTGGTATCTGCGGTTTGTGTCTCTCTGAGACTGATGTCCTTTCTGCAACATCTGCACAATGGCCACGTGATGGTTTTTCTGATAGGTTCAGATTTGTTTTAAAATTCCTCCCTGCCCCTTCCAGGTTAGCTCAGCTCCTTCTGTTCTGTCCTTGATTGGTATTGCTTCACCATTGCTAGCTGTGCATTCCCTCCTGACACTACTCTCACATTGCTTCCCACCTCTGTTATCATGTTGGAAATGCTATATAAATACTATTGTTGTTGCAATGTGGTGTATTTTCGTGTCTGGTATCTGCTCTTCAGAAATTCCTTTTGTATCTAAACCTTGGGATTGAATGTTTGATCAGTATGAGACTGAGATGCCTTGGCATTGTTCATAGATGGAGAGTGGGGCTCTGGGCCAATTACGGCCTTGCTCCTTCTCTCTGGCTGGGATTGAGTTGCTCTGCTTGGGCTGCTTTCCAGATCCTTTTGAGTCTGTGGCTTTGTGTTCCTTTGACAAAGAATCTGCTCATTGACATTCAGAGAGAATTCACAGCCCAAAGCAAACTGGAGTTTGGGAATTTTTGGCACCCGTCACAGACTCCCTCCTACACCGTACAGTAGCTGCTTGCTGCTGATCCTGACCCTTTGTCACTTGAATATCATATTCCCTCACTCCGAGATCAGCCTGTCACTGACCCTGCCCATTTCAGTGATATCATCAGGGCTCCACCCCAGCTCGGCTCATCGGCTACTGAAGTCCTCATTCGTGCCTTTGATGACTTGACTTCCCAATCCAGCTGCTAATCTACGTTCTAGCCTCGAAACCTGACCTCATCCAAATGCTACAGGCAGTACATTAACTCACCTGGGTCCCCCACCTTCCCTATTTCTCTAACCTCCAGCAGCCCCTGCTCGGGGTTAATGTCACTGGATGAGAAATGCAGGAGCTCAGGCTCATGTTCCAGAGCCACAGGTTCAAATCCCACCACAGCACCTTGTGGAATTTAAATTCTGTTAATTTGTTTCTGAATTTATCAATTGCTGTGAAAGCCCATCTGGTCAACCCATGCCCCTTAGGGAAGGAAATTAGCTATGAGGAGAGTCCTAGAGATGTACAGCACGGAAACAGACCCTTCGGTCCAACCCGTCCATGCCGACCAGATATCCCAACCCAATCTAGTCCCACCTGCCAGCACCCGGCCCATATCCCTCCAAACCCTTCCTATTCATATATCCATCCAAATGCCTCTTAAATGTTGCAATTGTACCAGCCTCCACCACTTCCTCTGGCAGCTCATTCCACACACGTACCACCCAATAAGGTCACCCCTCAGCCTCCAACGCTCCAGGGAAACAGCCCCATCCTATTCAGCCTCTCCCTGTAGCTCAAATCCTCCAATCCTGGCAATATCCTTGTAAATCTTTTCTGAACCCTTTCAAGTTTCACAACATCTTTCCAATAGGAAGGAGACCAGAATTATACACATTATTCCAAAAGTGGCCTAACCAATGCCCTGTATATCCGCAACATGACCTCCCAACTCCTGTTCTCAATACTCTGACCAATAAAGGAAAGCATACCAAACACCACCTTCACTGGATAAACTTGGTTTGTTTTCACTTGAACATTGAAGGATGAGGGGTGAGCGGATAGAAGTTTATAAACTTCTGAAAGGCACAGACAGACTGGATAGTCGCAATCTTTATCCCAGGGTAGGAAGGTCAATTACTACGGAGGCGTACATTTAAGGTGAAAGGGGGTAAGTTTAAAGGTGATGTGAGAGGCAGGTGTTTCACACACACAGGATGGTAAGTGCCTGGAATGTGCTGTCAGAGGAGGTGGGTCCAGTAACAGCAAATAAGAGGCATCTTGACAGATACATGAAGGGGCAGGGAATAGAGGGATGCGGACAGCATAAAGGCAAAAGGGTTTTAGTTTAGAAAGGCATCATGTGTCAGCACAGTGTAGGTGGGCCGACGGGCCTGTTCCTGTGCTGTCTTGCTATTAGTCGAGAGTATGGCGTTGGAAAAGCACAGCAGCTCAGGCAGCATCCGAGGAGCAGGAGAATCGACGTTTCAGACACAAGCCCTTCCTCAGGGAGTGACATGGGTCACTTTTTTAATACTTGTAAAATCTTTTCCTGAGCTGCTGTGCTTTTCCAGCACCACACTCTCGACTGACCCCCAGGACCTGCTGTGCTTTTCCAGCACCACACTCTTGACTGACCCCCAGGACCTGCTGTGCTTTTCCAGCACCACACTCTCGACTGATCCCCAGGACCTGCTGTGCTTTTCCAGCACCACACTCTCGGCTAACCCCCAGGACCTGCTGTGCTTTTCCAGCACCACACTTGACTGACCTCCAGCACCTGCTGTGCTTTTCCAGCACCACATTCTCGACTGACCTCCAGCACCTGCTGTGCTTTTCCAGCACCATACTCTCGACTGACCCCCAGGACCTGCTGTGCTTTTCCAGCACCACACTCTCGACTGACCCCCAGGACCTGCTGTGCTTTTCCATCACCACACTCTCGGCTAACCCCCAGGACCTGCTGTGCTTTTCCAGCACCACACTCTCGACTGACCTCCAGCACCTGCTGTGCTTTTCCAGCCCCACACTCTCGACTGATCCCCAGGACCTGCTGTGCTTTTCCAGCACCACACTCTCGACTGACCCCCAGGACCTGCTGTGCTTTTCCAGCACCACACTCTCGACTGACCCCCAGGACCTGCAGTGATCACCTTCTCTTGTTCTTCCCCAGTCTGGCACACAGGTGACTGCAGACACACAGTTCAGAGACTAATACATGGGAGCAGGAGTGGGCCATTCGGTCCTTCAAGTTTGCTTCACCATTCAGTCAGGTTCTGGCTGGTTTCATTATCCTCCACTTCACTTTCCTGCCTCTTCCCCTTTAACCCTCGATCCCCTTCCTGATGAACAATCCGTCTGCCTCAGCCGTGAATAGACTGAATGACCCAGCCCCCGACAGCCCTCTGTGGGATTCCACAGATTCGCTCCTCTCCGAGGGAAGTAGGCAGCACTTCCAGACTGAGGGGAAATGGAAACCTGGAGAACTTGCCCAAAACTCTCTGGGTGCTGAGGGAGCTTTCAAATGTGAGCTCATAGTTTGTTGGGTCTGGGGAAGAATGGCTTACTGGAGTTACAGATCAGCTAGGATCTGATAAAATGGTGGACAGGTTTGAAGGACTGAATGGCCTTCACCTGTACCTAGTCAGGGATCTTGAAATATTATTTCCAAGTATTAAACGTGACCTGTGTTGCCCTGTTGTTAGCACTGCTGCCTCACAGCGCCAGCAACCCAGGTTCGATTCCACCCTTGAGTGACTCTCTGTGTGGAGTTTGCACATTCTCCCCATGTCTGCATGGGTTTCCTCCGGGTGCTCCGGTTTCCTCCCAGGGTGGATTGGCCATGCTGAATTGCCCGTAGTGTTCAAGGATGTGTAGGTTAGGTTCATTAGCCATGGGGAGTGCAGGGTTGCAGGGATAGGGTAGGGGGTGATTCTGAGTGGGATGTTTTTTGGAGGGTCAGTATGGATTTGATGGGATGACTGGCCTGCTTCCACACTGTAGGGATTCAATGATTCTGAACGATGCCCATTAAGAGTTAGCAGTTTCAGGAAAGGTTTGGAAGGGGAATGTAGACATCCCCTGAAATGGAAACAGGCCACGTACCAGGGAGAGACTGTTGTGCAGTGGATCAGTTTCCCACATCCACGCTGTCCTCGTGATGAATGTGCTCAGACAGTTAACTGAAGAGAGAGAACAGTCAGTAACAATTATTCCTGAACACCAGCCAACCTGCAGGACACAAAAAGGGCTCTGTGCAAACCTCGGGCATGGATAGAGGAACTCTCTCCCAGAAAACCAGCCTTTTTGTAGCAAATTCCCTCCAAAGACACCCCATCCGGGGAGCAGTTAGGGATGACCGACAATTGCTGGCCTGATCAGTGACCTCCACATCCCGTGAGTGATGAAAAGCCTCAGCAGGTTTTGTTCCAGCCAGACTGAGGGAAGGGCGATATATTTCCAAGTCAGGATGGTGAGGGGCTTGGAGGGGAACTTTCAGGGGGTGGTGTTCCTGTGTATCTGCTGTCCTTGTCCTTCTAGATGGGTTTGGAAGGTGCAGCCTGAGGGTCTTTGGTGAGTTTCTGCAGTGCATCTTGTAGATAGTACACACTGCTGCTACTGAGCGTCGGTGGGGGAGGGAGTGATGTATGTGGATGTGGTGCCAATCAAGCGGCTGCTTGTCCTGGATGGTGTCGAGCTTCTTGAGTGTTGTTGGAGCTGCCCCCATCCAGGCAAGTGGGGAGTATTCCATCACACTCCTGACTTGTGCCTTGTAGATGGTGGACAGGCTTTGGGGAGTCAGGAGGGGAGTTACTCACTACGGGATTCGCAGCCTCTGACCTGCTCTTGTAGCTGCTGTGTTTATGTGGTGAGTCCAGTTGAGTTTCTGATCAATGGTAACCCCCAGGATATTGACAGTGGGGGGTACAGTAGTAGTAACACCATTGAATGTCAAGGGGTGAGGGTTAGATTGTTTCTTATTGGTGATGGCCATATTCTGGCATTTGTGTGGTGTGAATGTTACTTGCCACTTGTCAGCCCAAGCCTGAGTATTGTCCAGATCTTGCTGTATTTGGACACAGAATGCTTCAGTATCTGAGAAGATGCGAATGGTGCTGAATGTTGTGCAATCGTTGGTGACCATCCCCACTTCTGACCTTATGGTGGAGGGAAGGTCATTGATGAAGCAGCTGAAGATGGTTGGGCCTAGGACACTACCCTGAGGAACTCCTGCAGAGATGTCCTGGAGCTGAGATGGCTGACCTTCCACAACTGCGACCATCTTCCCATGTACCAGGAATGTCTTTAACCAGCGGAGAGTTTGCCCCGATACCCATTGATTCTGGGTTTTTCTCGGGCTCTGTGATGCCACACTCGGTTGAATGCAGCCTTGATGTCAAGGGGCAGTCATTCTCCCCTCTCCTCTGGAATTTTCATTGTGAAAACACATGGTGAAATTCCAATGTTACTGAAAGATGAGTAAAATATAATCTGAGATGTAATCCCCCTGTTGGCTGGAGTTTATTCACCAAGGCTGGGTTTCTATTTCCATTGTTTTGGCTTGAGATGAAGGGATGTGGTGATGAGTGTGATTGTGAAATCCATACTTGTGGGAAGATGAGGAACAGTCTGTAATTGTTTTGTGTTGGCATCCCATTGCTTTCCAAAAAACACTTTGTAGCCTCATGGTTTGAGTTTGAAAAGGGCTGCACAGCTTTTGAAAGTTAGTTTAATCGAAAATATACTCAGTGCCGGGAGAGAGACAAATCTGAAAGAGCGACACAACAACAGATCACTCACCATCTCCCAGTATCAGCTGGCGTTGACCCTCCGACAGCGCGGCGCTCCCTTGGCGCTGGCTCTGAGTGAGTGAGTGGCCAAACGATGGAGCTGGGGCTGAGGTCATGATTGATTGATTGTTTGAGAGATTTACAAACACAGAAGCTCGGTCCAGGAGTTGGCCATTCAGCCCTTCAAGCCTGCTGCTCTATTCTGTACGATCATGGCTGATCATCTGTCTCAATGTCACATGTCCACTATCTTTCCACATCCCCAACGCCTTTTAAAAGTTTTGATTTCTCCCGTGAAATAGATGTTTCTTGTTGCATGAGGTTTGGACAAAATGAGGGGCACACTTTCAGAATCGGAGTCTCCCTTGTAATGTGGAGGTGAGGAATCTTTTCCCTCAGTGAGTGACCTTCTCCGCCCCCCCCCCGGAATGTCATGGAGAGTGGGTCTTTACACTGACGCGTGGCTGGGTCGGATCGATTCCAGTCGAGAGAGCTGAGGCACACGGGGAGCGGACGGGAAAATGAAGATGAGACCACAGCCCGATCCACCACGATAATCTGGAATACTGCTGCAGTCTGGGCGGGCTCTCCTTGTCTCGTGTGTCTCTCCAAATCTCTCCCCACCCCCCCCCCCTCCATGTCAAGTTGTAGGGGGTGGGACAGAACAGGGACTGCTCTCTCCTGGTCCCATTCTTATCTGTTCAGTCACTGTCAGAGAATCATGGGCACTACTTTTATCTCCCACTCCTGAGCCATTGTGTGTACTGCACTCCACCATCAACGCCTCCCCCAACCCTCCCAAATCCCTGGCCCCTCCTGTTCCTCACCTACACCCTGTCCTTCAGCATCATCATCTGCAAACACACAGTCTCAGTTTCCATGTCTCTGCTGCTGACATTGAGCTCTCCCTCCCCACCAGCTTCTCCCATCCTCCACCCTCGCTGCATTATCAACTGACTATCTGACAGGACAGACCAGACCAGCAGACACTTGCTCCTGTTAAAAACCAGGAAGACCCGAGGAGTTTGTTTTCAGACTCTGCCCCAAGCTCCATTCTCTCCACCCCAACTCGGGTCACCTCTGAAACTGCTAAATTCCAGAGTAAAAAGGCCTAATCTGAATAATCTCTCCCCATTACTTACCTCCTGAAGTCCAGGTATTGTTCTGTAAACTTGTGTTGTACTCCCTCCAAGCTGATCTATCCTTCCTGTAACAGTGATGCCCTGATTTGCTTGAAAAACTCCATCCCTAATTACCCCTTGAAAAGCATTTCTGGATGAAGCACATGGCTGTGGACTTGACTGAGTGAGGGTGGCAGGTTTCCTTCTCCAAGGGGCAGTTTTTAATGACAATGGTGTCTTTCTGATTTTATTAATGAGATTAATTCTGCCAGGTGCTGTGACGGGATTTGAACAGCTTGCTGAGAAACTCTGGGGGATTAGTGCATATTGCTACTGTATCCTTTACTGTTCATCTTTGACTGAAGTTGTCTCTTCTGTGATCAATGCAGGAAATATCAAACACTACCAGAGGAAGGGGTGGAGGCTGGTACGATTCCAGCATTTAAAAGGCATCTGGAAGGGGATATGAATGGGAAGGGTTTAGAGGGATATGGGCCAAGTGCTGGCAAATGGGACTAGATTAGGTTAGGATATCTGGTTAGACTGAGGGGTCTGTTTCCATGCTGCACATCTCTGTAACTTTGAGTCCAGTTCAGGAATGAACTTTCTCCCCAGATGCTGTCAGACCTGCAGAGTTTCTCCATCACTTGCTCTGCGTTTGTTTCAGATTTTCAGCATCTGCAGTGTTTTGCTCGTATTATTTTGGGAGATGTTGGTGCTGGGGAAAAAGTACTTGATGTCCTTTGCAAATATTCCCCGCACAGTTAATGCAATAGGGATGTAGGAATTACAGTGGGAAACACTGACCACCATAAAGGATCATAGATCAAGGAACTTGGGGATTAGTGCAGGACACTGACCTGGAGGCAGAAAATCCAACATGATCCCAGAGAATGACAGATTGGATCTCGAAGGGCTGAATGGCCTCCATTTATTGGCAAACATGAAGATTGATAAGTCCCCAGTGCCAGACCAGATTTATCCCAGGTTGCTCCGGGAAGCGAGAAAGAGGTTGCTAAGCTGCTGGTGAAGATCTTTGCTTTCTCACTCTCCACAGGAGTCGTACCAGAGGATTGGAGGGAGGCGAATGTTGTTCCTCTTTTCAAGAAGAGTAATAGGGAAAACCCTGGCAATTACAGACCAGTCAGTCCTCATCTGTGGTCAGCAAAGCTTTGGAAAGAATTCTGAGGGATAGGATCAATGACGATTTGGCAAAGCATAGCGTGATTAAAGGCAATCAACATGGCTTTGAGAGGGGCAGGTCATGCCTCACAAATCTTATTGAGTTCTTCAAGGAGGTGACAAGACAGGTCGACCAAGGTCAAGCAGTGGATGTGGTGTATATGGACTTCAGCAAGGCATTTGATAAGGTTCGCCATGGTAGGCTCATTCATAAAGTCAGAAAGTATGGGATACAGGGAGATTTGGCTATCTGGATTCAGAATTGGTTAGCTGACAGAAGGCAGAGAGTGGTTGTAGATGGAAATTATTCTGCCTGGAGGTCAGTGTTGAGTGGGGTCCCACAGGGTTCTGTTCTTGGGCCTCTGTGCTTTATAGTTTTTATAAGTGACTTGGACAAGGAGGTTGAGGAGTGGGTTAGTAAATTTGCAGATGACACAAAGGTTGGAGGTGTCGTCGATAGTATCAAGGTCTATTGCAGGCTGCAGCGCGACATAGACAGGATTTAGAGCTGGGCTGAGAAATGGCAGATGGAGTTCAACCTGGATAAATGCGAAGTGATGCATTTTGGAAAGTCAAACTCGAATACTGAATATAAGATTAAAGACAGGATTCTTGGCAGAGTGGAGGAACGGAGGGACCTGGGTGTGCAAGTACATAGATCCCTCAAAGTTGCCACCCAAGTGGATAGGCTTGTTAAGAAAGCATGTGGTGTTTTGGTTTTCATTAACAGCGGGATTGAGTTTAAGAGCCGCGAGGTTTTGCTGCAGCTTTACAAGTCCCTGGTGAGTCCACACTTGGAATATTGTGTCCAGTTCTGGTTCCCCTACTATAGGAAAGACAGAGGGGCTTTGGAGAGAGTGCAAAGAAGGTTTACTAGGATGCTGCCTGGACTGGAGGGCTTGCCTTATGAAGAGAAGTTGACTAAGCATGGACTTTTCTCTCTGGAGAGAAGGAGGAAGAGAGATGACTTGATCGAGGTATACAAGGTAATGAGAGGAATGGATAGAGTCAATAGCCAGAGACCTTTCCCCAGGGCAGGATTGACTGGCACAAAGGGTCATAGTTTTAAGATATTAGGGGAAATGTATAGAGGAGACGTCAGATGTAGGTTCTTTACGCAGAGAGTGGTGAATGCATGGAATGTGTTGCCAGCGGTGGTGGTGGAAGCAGAGTCATTAGGGACATTTAAGCGACTGCTGGACTGGCACATGGAGAGCAGCGAGTTGAGGGTTGTGTAGGTTAAGTTATTATATTTTACATTAGGATTAAACCTCGGCACAACATCGTGGGCCAAAGGGCCTGTTCTGTGCTGTACTTTTCTATGTTCTATGTATTGCTGATGCTCTGAAGCATATCATGAATGATCATAAAGCTGTTAGTGGGATCTTGCTATGCAAAGCTCACCTGGCATGTTGCCTGCATTACAGCAGTGCTGGGGATTGAAGCACTTCATTAGCTGTAAAACACTGTCATGTCCTGAGGATGTGAACGGTGCTAAGGCAATGCAAGTCTTTCTTGTTTCTGACTCCTGTCTCTGAACTTGGTGAATCACTGGCTGAGTTTTGAACGTTGGATATTTCTGTGTTCCGTCAATGGAAGTGAATGTAATCGGTGCTGATGAGTGTAGTCCCCCCCCCCCCCCCAATGTGACTGTACGCAATCTGCTGTCTCCTGCTCCAAACACAATGGGACCTTCTGGGTTTGCCTGTGTTGTGTAGGTCATGGCCAACTGTGTTGTGTCAATGAACCTTACATTTAAAATAAATAGGCAAGATAATTGATTTCATTTTTATTCTTTCTCAACAAAAAATCTTCATTTTATCCTTGCCAGCAATATTTGGAACTCGGTCTAGATTCAGATTTCTATGGGGTGGCCTTCCATGAAGAAAGATAACGTCTCTTTGCGATTGGTTCCTGACATTTCACCTTTTAACGTCCTTCGTTCTTTCAGCCAGAGCCGTGACCTATATCCAGCTGCAGCCTCCACCTCCACCTCCACCTCCACCCCTATCCCCCCCCCCCCCCCCCCCCCCCCCCCCCCCCCCCCCCCCCCTCGGGCCTCAC
>NC_057727.1:2488887-2502000 GCF_004010195.1 Chiloscyllium plagiosum
CACACACTGACTCTCACTGGGATACAGCCCCGCACACACACTGACTCTCACTGGGATACAGTACCCCCCACACACTGATTCTCACAGGGATACAGCCCCGAGCACACACTAATTCTCACTGGGATACAGTCCCGCACACACACTGACTCTCACTGGGGAACACTCCCACACACACTGACTTCACTGGGGTAGAGTCCCCCACACACTGACTCTCACTGGGGTACAGTCCCACACACACTGACTCTCACTGGGGTGCAGTCCCACACACACACTCTCACTGGGGTACAGCCCCACCCACTCACTGACTCTCACTGGGATACAGTCCCCCCCACACACTGACTCTCACTGGGATACACACACACACTGACTCTCACTGGGGTATGGTCCCACTCTCTCTCTCTCTCACTGACTCTCATTGGTGTACAGTCACACACACACAGACTCTCACTGGGGCATGGTCCCCAACACACTGACTCTCAGTAGGGTACAGTCCCACACACACACACACATACACTGACTGACTCTCACTGTGGTACAGTCCCACTCACACTGACACTCACTAGCGTACAGTCTCTCTCACTCTCTCTCACTGGGGTACAGTCCCACACACACACACACACTGACTCTCACTGGGGTACAGTCCCACACAGACAGACAGACACAAACACACACACACACTCTCTCACTGGGGTACAGTCCCACACACACACTGGCTCTCACTGGGGCATTAGGATCTTGTTTGAGGTAGTGTCCTCCAGTTGCTGGATTTGGTTAGAGTTTCTGCTGCACTCTGAGCTCCCATTGTGTAGGCGATGGCTAAACCCCAGCTCTCTCTGCGCTCTGTTCCGTGTGGAATATTCCACCCTACTGTTTGCCAAAATCTTGGGGATGGAGGGGGGAGCTGCTTTGATCAATATCTGTTCCTTAGCCACCATCGCTGAAACACGTGGTCCTGATTTATTAGTGGGATCTTGCTGTGTACAAATTGGCTGCCACTTTCCTTGAAGAGGGTCCACCCTGTAAGAAGTCCTTCTGTGGGTGTAACACGCGTTCAGATGTCCTGAGGTGCTGAAAGGGACGATAGATATAAACATTTTGTCCTTGTCTGCTTCCTGAGTGATTGTTTCTTTTGGTGATTGCGAGTGGGGTTGACACGGTAACGAACTGGGGCTGTGAAATTCTGCACCAAACTGTCACATTCAAACACGACCTCTCAGAAAAGTGTCTCGGCCGTTCCGGAATGTTTCAGTGCAAACTTTGCAAGAGGCTGAAATGAAAGTTGTCCTTTTGAAGCTTGTGGAAGTACCTGCTGACAGGCTGGTGGGAGATCCCATTAAAGGGCAGAGCTGCAGATCTTCCTGCACTGTACAGACTCTGCTAGGCTCTCCTTTTCATGGGGGTTTGGGTTTGTCGGGCACTGATCCCCGTTTGTAAAATTCTTAATTCCCAGGTCCTTCACTGTGTGATTGAGTTGGGGCTTTGTCTCATTGGGAGGACCAGGAATCCTGTTCCAGCAGGGATTACTGACCGCACAAAGGGGAAAATATTCCAAGGAGATATTGTTGGGATTGGATGAAGTAATGCATTCCCAGGCTGGCCAATATTTATCCCCCATCGCTCATTGCCCCTTGAGAAGGTCAGAGGTCACATGACACCAGGTTAGAGTCCAACAGGTTTATTTGGAAGCACTAGCTTTCAAAGTGTGGTTTCAAATAAACCTGTTGGACTCTAACCTGGTGTCGTGTGACCTCTGACCTCGTCCACCCCAGTCCAACACCAGCACCTCCACGACATCACCCCTTGAGAAGGTGGGGGGGGGGAGCTGCCTCCTTGACCCGCTGCAGCCCATGTGCTGTGGGTAGATCCACAATGCCCTTAGGGAGGGAATTCCAGGATTCTGACCCAGCGACAGTGAAGGAACGGTGATGTGTTTCTGAGTAACGAAACTGCGACAGTCTCATAACTACGAGAAAGTGAGGAGTGCAGATGCTGGAGTCTTGTATCTACTTCTCTTTATTCTGAAAGCTCCTCGGGTGGGTTAGGTTGTGGAATCTGACTGAGTGGGGACGGTGCATTAGTGGCGAGCTGTCAGTATTGGTTTGTTCATGACTGGGAGTATTCAACCTGGCACCAGGCTCTCCTTTCCTCATCCTGGATGTCTCTGCATTGGTGAGGTGGGCAGACAGATAGCAGATGCAGTTCAACGTGGGGAAGTGTGAGGGGACGCATCTTGCCAGGAGGAATATGGACAGACTGTATATAATGAAGAGTGCTGTCTTTATCAGGGTGGAGGGCAGAGGGACCTGGGATATATGTGCACAAATTAATAAAGCTAGCAGGATGGGTAAAGAAAATAGTTAATAATAAATACTGTAGGGTTTATTGTCACATGTACTGAGATACAGTGAAAATTAGTGTGTTGCGTGCAATCCAGACAAATCATACCTTACATAAATACATCAGGGTAACAGCACATAGTGTTACAGCCTCTATGGAGAAGGTGCAGAGAAAGATCAACTCTAATACATGAGAGGTCTGTTCATAAGCCTGACAACAGCAGTGAAGGAGCTGTTCTTGAATCGATTGATATGTGTTTTCTAACTTTTGTACCTTCTGCTTGATGGATGAGAGTATACCCGGGCTGGGAGAGGTCTGCGATGGTGATGGCTGCTTTCCCCAGGTAGTGGGAAGTCTAAGATGGCGTCAGTGGATGGGAGGCTGGTTGGTGTGATGGACTGGGCTGTGTTCACAACTCTCTGTAGTTTCTTACAGTCCCGGGCAGAGCAGTTGCCAAACCTGCATCTGGATAGGATGCTTTCTGTAGTGCATCGATAACAATTGGTGAGAGTCCTTGTGTGCATGCTGAATTCCTTTAGCCTCCTGAGGAAGTAGAGGTGTTGTTGTACTGCCGAGTTGATGTGAATGCACCAGGACAGATTGTTGGTGATGGTCACTCCCAGGAACCTGATGCTGTTCACCCTCTTCCCCCTCAGCCCCATCGATACAGATAGGGCGTGGCCTCCTCTCTGCTTCCTGAAGACAATGACCAGCCCCTTTGGTTCACTGACACTGGGGGAGAGATTGGTGTCTTTACACCCACCACCAAGCACCCGATCTCCTTCCTGTACTCCGTCTCATCATTGTCTGAGATCTGACCCACTACCGCGGTGTCATCAGCCAATCTGTGAATGGGGTTGGGGTGGGATTTGGCCCCACACACACACACAGCCTGAGAGTATAAGGGGTGTGGTGTCTCGGAGTTTGGAAATGAGTTTTGTTGAGATTATGGTGCTGAAGGCAACACTAAAGTCAATAATCCGGAGCCTGATGTAGGTATTCCTTGTTTCCGAATGTTCCAGGGATGAGTGTGGGGCTAGGGAAATGTGTCTGCTGTGGACCTGTTGCAACAGTAGGGGAATTGTAGTGTGTCCAAGCCGTCTGGGAGTTATAAAAGAATCGAGGTGAAAGAGGGCACAAATTGGAAGTGTTGGGGGAAGGGCTTTTCCCACACAGTGAGTGGTTCGGGGAGGGAATGGGCTGGAGGCAGGGTCAACCACAGCTTGCAGGAGGGAATTGGATTGTTTCCTGGAAAGGAAGATGACTTGGGGATACAGGGAGATGGCAGTAGATAAGAGCTAGTATGGCCATGAGGAGCTGAATGGTCTCATGCTTTGCAGCAGTCCAGATAGCTCTTCCCATTCTGGCTGAATATTAGAGGCACATCGACCGAAGGTGGTCATCAGTGACTACTCCTAAAGAGCATCATGAAGTTACTGGGTGGGGATTAAATGGGTGGAATCAGTGTTGGGCTGGGGGACCCTCTGACAGTGCAGCACTCTGTCAGTACTGCACCGGAGCACTCGGCTGCACGCTGCAGAGAATTCACTGGAATATTTTCCCTCTCATTGTTGGGGCAGGAGGGGGAGGTGTTGCTGGAAAGTGGCGGTGGGAATTGAAAGAATTTGCAGATCCTGACTGGAATGATTCAGACGGCTCCAATTCCCTGTGCTGGCTTCAGTTCTGAGCTTGACAAGTGAGCTCCCCACATGGTCCCTGGGGCTGGAAGGAAACCTCCCCTCAGTGAGGAGCTGTTCTGCAGATTGACAGCAGCCAGGGGGAGAGAATACACTTACAATTCAGAACAAGAACCACTCCAACATTTGTACAGCCAATTACCATATTTTCCCTAATAGACACACATATATATATATATAGACACACACAGACACACACACACACCCCATACACACAGACACCCCTGTGACACTCTCTGACACTGTCGGACTCTCTCTGACACCATCTGAGACAGACTGTGACACTCTCTGACGCTGTCTGACACTCTCTGAGACACACTGTGGCACTCTCTGACTCTCTCTCTCTGACTCTCTCTCTGACTCTCTCTCTGACTCTCTCTCACACACACACACCGCGGTATGTCTTTTCTTCAGTCTGGGTCTTTTAACCTTTAACCTTTTATCAACCTACCCTTTGTGATTTTCCCATTAAGAGATCTTCTATCCCCTCCTCCCCCACTGAACCAAGCCAATCATTAACCCTTTACTATCCCTCCTCCTGGACTAACTTTCTCCATTTTAATCTTTGTCATTGAGAACCCCAACAATGTCAGTATGAGAGGCTTCTAAATTCAACTCTGAACACCTTATTTAAATCTCCCTTTAAATTCACCGAAGACCCTCAGACAGCACTTCCCAAACCACTTCCATCTAGAAGGACAAGGGCAGCAGATACATGGGAACACCACCCCCTGCGAGTAGTTCTCCGAGCCCCTCACCATCCTGACTTGGAAATATATCACCGCTCCTTCAGTGTCGCTGGGTCAGAATCCTGGAATTCCCTCCCTCAGGGCATCGTGGTCCACCCACAGCACATGGACTGCAGCGGGTCAAGAAGGCAGCTCACCCCCACCTTCTCAAGGGGCAACTAGGGACGGGCGGTAAATCTAGGCCCCGTGTCACATGAGTGAATTTTTAAAAATTCTGTCTCTGCTCTGAGAAGAACAATCCCAGTTCCTCCAGTGTCTCCACGTTCACTGAAGTCTATCATTGCTGGTTTTGTGTTGACATTGTTCTGGGTTTGGTGCTGAGCCTGTTTACTCCTGGTGCTCACTGTGGTTGCTTGGTCAAGTCTGGTTGTGGACATAGAATAGTAAACGATTGTTGAAGCTACAGGAAGCAGAGTAGGCATGTTGTGAATGAATTTCTGTCTGTCTTGCTCACTGTCTCACTCTCACTCTCACTCTCACTCAGTCTCTTACCATCGCTCACTCATGCTCTCTCACTCTCGCCCATTTACCTGCATTCACACAGCCCCCACCTCTCTCTCAAACATTCACATGGATGACTGCTGATAGGGGTGTGTGTGTGTGTACACGTGTGTACCACCCTACCCCTCCACGTGCACACATACACATCATGAGCTACAAAACCTGGTGCAATCTGGTAAACTTCCTCCTCGCCCTGTCCAAGGCCGTGAGAACTGTCTGGACATTCTAATGCCAGTATTGGAAACAGTTCCCTCGCTGAAACACAATTGTGGTTCATGGTAAGCTCCCAAAACTATACTCTGCACCTATCCCCTTCCTTCATAAACAGAGGAGCAATGTAAGTATCCGTGCTAGAGATTGGTTTACCTGCATGGTGTGAGAAATACCTTTCTCCTGGAAATAGTGCCTGTGGTTAGAGGAGATTGGCCTCTGAGTCCAGGCTCCCACCCCATGCAGTGGATGCTTGGGGAACTCGGTGTGTCTTTGTGATTTTTAGCTGGTGTCTGTGAAATACTGTGATGTTGGAATGGACCCTGCTGTGTCTCACTCTCACTCGTACCCAATAAAAATGGCATGGTTGGTACTCCAGATCCATCTGCCCCATTGGCTCCTTCTCTTTGTTTTTTTGATTAGAATGTGTCCTCTGTAGCCCTCCCGCTGAAATAGACCATCTCAGGCTTTAGTGCTGAGGCTGGGAATGTCACAGAATGAGGCTATTTGGCCCATTGTGCCATGCTGGTATTTTGAAAACGTCCCGTTGCTTTCCGTAGTGACATAGTTAACACACCCGGTTTATTTTCCAAGTTTTGCATTTTGTCACCGTGTACTTCTGTAGTAACAATCACACCCAATCAATCACTCAGCCGAGGCTAAAAGCTCCGATTGTAAAACCGTGACTTTTGGAATCGGATTAATAACTTGTTTATAGACCATCCACACAGTTTAAATAAAGAGGGTGCAATTCACTTTATACACTCTGGAACCAGCTCCAGTCTGTGCAAATGAGGCCAGGCTAAGCGGTTTTGCGTCGAGAGTGTGATGCTGGAAAAGCACAGCGGGTCAGGCAGCATCTGAGGAACAGGACAATCCTGATGAAGTCCTTGTGCCCGATTTTCCTGCTCCTTGGATGCTGCCTGACCTGCTGTGCTTTTCCAGCACCACTCTAATTTTGACTCTAATCTCCAGCATCTGCAGTCCTCACTTTCTCCTTAGAGATTTTGCCTCTGAAATAACTCCCCAGAGGTCAGTATCCAGTCACCAGGTCCCCCCTTTATTAACACAGGGAGAGTCCCTGACACTGACCCAGCTCCCTCAGAGCCAGCTCTCAGAGTGAGCAGAACCTCTGACATGCCTGATCTTATCTGTCAGCCAGGACTCCCTGATTGGGGCTGTTAATCTGGTGCAATCAGGGAACTCTTGCTCTATAAGAACATCAGGAGCAGGAGTAGGCCATCCTGCCCGTCGAGTCTGCCCCACCATTCAATGAGATCATGGCTGGTCTTTTCATGGACTCTGCTCCACTTACCCCCCCATCTCACCGTAACCATTAATTCCTTTACTGTTCAAAAATCTATCTTTGCCTTAAAAACATTCGCCTGCTTCACTGGGCAGGGAATTCCACAGATTCACAACCCTCTGGGTGAAGGAGATCCCCCTCAGCTCAGTCCGAATCCTGCTCCCCGTTATTCTGAGGCTAACCCCCCTCGTTCTACTCCCACCTGCCAGTGGAAGACACCTCCCTGCTCCTATATTATCTATCCCTTTCAGAATGGTACATTAGGTTCACCTCATTAGAATCACTAACGCCAGGGTTTGGGTTCCTAACGCAGGCAGCCTTGTCTGATGTCCTGAAAGACTGTCCAAGTCCCGCTTGCTGGGGTTTATAGATGAGCACCTTATCAGGGGGGGTGTTCTGTGTTGTCATTCTCAGTAACATAGATAGATAGCCTTGGTATGTGTGCGCCAAGGCACAGACACCTTCTGGTCTAACCGGAAGAGTGTATGAGATGTGGCTCATTGTGCTTCCCATGACCACAGGCTCACTGCCTTAATTCCTGATGAAGGGCTTTTGCCCGAAACGTCGATTTCGAAGCTCCTTGGATGCTGCCTGAACTGCTGTGCTCTTCCAGCACCACTAATCCAGAATCTGGTTTCCAGCATCTGCAGTCATTGTTTTTACCCCACCGACTGCTGTCCGTCCCCCGCTCTTTTACTCCCCCAAGCCCTTAGAGCATCACCACAGCAGGCGGTGCCTCTCAGGATTAACCCTTTCAGACCCACATACAGTGGGATTGGGTATAATTGTCAGCTGGACTGGAGGTTGTCAGGAAGTAAAGGGTCTCATTCTCCTGTCAGGAGTCTAACCGGTGGAGTGCCTGTTGAATGGAGAAGCTCTTCACAATCTGTATTAATAATTTGATCAAAGCACTGGGAATGCTGCTGGTTGGTATGGACACTGTGGGGAGAAGGCAGGTATAGACAGTGGGGGGGGGGGCAGGAATTTGGCCGATGAAGCGGACAGGAAAGGAGGTCACCGAGTGCTGAAGGGCAGAGGGATCAGGCTGGTCTTGTACATGAATCCTGAGAAGTTAGTCAGCAGGTCCCTGCAGGAGGCTAATGGAATGTGGGTGTTTGTTGCTGAGGGAATGAAATAATAAAGTCTGGATACTTGTACTGGGTGTTAGTGAGACCACGTCTGGAGAACTGTGCAGAGTTTGGAGCGCTTGTTTAAGAATCCCATTGGAAGCAATTCAGAGAAAGCCCCTTCAATTGTGGACCTGCTGCTGGGAAACCAGCTTCCCATGGCTGGTTGTTTTTGACTGACACAGACTCAATGGGCCGAAAGGCCTTTTCCATGTGCAGTTTGACTGATTTCTGGGATGAAGAGGTTGATTTGAGGGGGGGGGGAGGGGGGGGAAAGGTGGGTCTATCCATTGGAGTGTAGAGGAATGAGAGAGAATCTTACTGAAACATTCTGGATTGAGGGGGTGGGAGCTGGGTGGGTAGTTCCCTTTGGGGGAGAGACTGGAATGTGAGGGCACAGTTTAAATATAACAGGCCTCCCGTTGGAGATGGAGATGGGAAGGAATTGTTGCTCTCCAGGTTGGGAGTTTGTGGAACTCTCATTTCCAGAGGTCAGTGCGGAGGTTGTGAGATTGTTGATGAACATCGGGATTGGGCTGGAGAATCAAGTCGAGGCAAATCTGTTCAGCCGTGATGGGGCAGCATGTGTGAGAGGCCGAATGGCCTACACTGCACCTAAATTGTATGTTCAGCTTCTCTCTTTCTTCTTCATCTCTTTCTTCTTCATCTCTTCTTCATCTCTTTCTTCTGCCTCTCTCTCTGTCTCTCTCTCTCTCTCTCTCTCTTTCCTCGTTCTGACTGAGTTGGAGTGTTTTAGTTTCGGGGTAGAGAGGGTGATATCGCGGTACAGGCCTGGCACTCCTGTGAAGCTGATGTTTTATTTATTACAGTGACTGGTCGGCTGGTTCCGACAGGGGCTGGTGGAAAGGGCAAGGGAGCTGGAGTCCGTCAGCGCCACAATGCCGAGAAGGTAGGTCACCTGGGGGTTGGACCAACGGGGGGACCCTCTGTCTGTCTGCCTGCCTTTGTGAACCTGACCCCTCCCATATCTAGGTAGCGCTTCCTGCTCAGTGATTTGATACTGGGGAGACACTGACTGAGCACTGCCTCCTGATGGACAGCGGGAGTCAGTGACTTTCCTGGGACCAGGGAAAGCAGGGTCCCTGAGTCAATATTCCCACCTGATCTAGTTACTTTGGAACTCTGTGTTTTTTGGGAATGCTGCTGTGTGGGATTTGAATTTGAGGAGCTGCTTTTGTCTGGCGCCTAGGATGCTGGGCTGGGAGGAGGGGACTGTAAAAGTGGGGGATGGGAGCTGCATTAAGGAGGTGGTCAGGGGATTTTCAGGGAAATTCCAACAAGGACCGTTTTGTGGAGCTGCTGGTGGTTTGACAAAGGCCCAGTCAATCGTAGAATGCCTACAGTATAGCAGCAGGCCATTCGGTCCATCGAGTGTACACCAACCCTCCGAAGAGCATCCCACCCAGAACCACCTTGAGGGAGGGCCACAGGCAAACAGAAATCTCTAAATATTGACACTGGAGTCTAGGGTTAACAAATGCTGCCATTAAAGACCTCTCTAGGAAGGTACCTCTCAGATACTTGGCTCTCTGAAGTTTTGGCTTGAGTTGTCTTACCTGGGGCCGGAGAGCTGTCACTGGTCAGATTGGGGAAGGGGAGGGGATGCTGTCTGTGATGGGACATGGGCCCACCAGCAGCTGAAGATGAGGTTGCTGTGATTGGATGGTGAACCCTCTGAGCTCCCAAATTCCCCTTAAATATTTTGGTACAACTCACACTAGCTTCTAAAGGGCAGTTGGTGAGGGCAATAAATACTGGCCTAGCCAGCGAAACCCATGCCCCCACCCTGTAAGAAGGAAAAGCTAATCCCCTCCTCCACCGTCTCTGGGAGCACGATTGAAGCAGGTTTCCAGTTGGATTTATCGGTGATCATCTTGTATTGATACTTTCAACCATTGGACTCTTACCCTCTCTCCTCAGCGTCGGGTGGGAAGAAGCAGTCATTGACCATGAGGACATTGGAGCAGAATTAGGCCATTCAGCCCATCAAGTCTGCTCCACCATCCGATCATGGCTGATATGTTTCCTAACCCCAGTCTCCTGCCTTCTCCCTGTAACCTTTGATCTCCTTATCAATCAGGAACCTATCTCTGTCTTAAATACACTCAATGACCTGGCCTCCACAGCCTGCTGCGGCAATGAGTCCCACAGATTCCCCACCCTCTGGCTGAAGACATTCACCTTTGTTCTAAAGGGTTGGGTGAGGCTGTGCCTGTGGGCCCTAGTCTCTCCTCCTGGTGGGAAACATCTTCTCCACGTCCACTCTATCCAGCCCTCTCGGGATTCTGTAGGTTTTCAATCAGATTTCCCCCCCCCTCCTGTCCCGCCATCGAATACAGATCCAAAGTCCTCAGCTGCTCCTCAAAAGATAAGCCCTTCATCTCTGGGATCATCTTATGAATCTCCTCTGGACCCCTCTCCAAGGCCAGCACATCCTTCCCTAAACACAGAGTCCAGAACTGCTCACAGTATTCCAAATGCAGTCTGACCAGAGCCTTACACAACCTCAGCTGCATATCCCTGCTCTTGTATTCTAGCCCTCTTGAAATGAATGCTGACATGGCATTTGTCTTCCTAACTGCCAACTGCATGTTAACCTGAAGAGAATCCGAGAGTTTAGGCTGTAGCCTTGGTAACTAAAACTGAGACTAACCTGAAACATGAAGGAGCAGTTTTGCTCTTCAAGAATCCCTTGTAGGAGATTCCGTGCAATGTTGGAATCTGTCCCGGATCGCCTTGGGACTGTAATTGTATCTGCAGAGTCTATCTGTAATAACAGAAGTTTCATGAAATGATTCCGGACCAGCCTGCGGCTGTCGGGTCTCTGAGAGGTCAGCAGCTTTGTTTGAAGGGTCTTGCAAGGATTTTATTTCTTTTACAAACTCCGAGCGGGCTGTGTACAGGATGCCAAGTCTCGAGTCTTTCAACCTTCCCTGAATCCTGGGGGAGCAGGTTAAAATAAATATTGAGAAGCCAAGTGAGATGTTGGCGTTGGTCTTAATGTTGTCTGTAGGCGTCTGGAATTATAAACAGGTTAGGCCCAGGGTACTGTTCTGTGAAGGTTTTGGATGGGCCTCACATCTTCGGGAGGTGGTATCAGCGCCTGTGGGATCCCAAGGGGCTACAGTGTAAAATCATGGGAAAGAATTGGGAAACTGAAACACTTACAGCCCTGGAGGCCATTCGGCCTGTTATGTCACTGCTGGTGGAAAGAGCTATCGAATGCAATCCTAACCTCTCCTCTCGGCCCTCGCTCCAAAGTGAGCGATGCGTTAAGTATGTAGCAGGGATTTATTTTTAAACTGACGAGGCCTTTAACCCCCACCATCCCTTTTTGGGGGTGGGGGGTGGGGTGGGAAGAGAGAAGAAAACAACTCAATTTCTTGTCAATCCTTTTCGGAATTATCTTAAATCTTTAATAAAAACCAAAAGAACTATAGCAGATGCTATAAACTAGAGGCAAAAATAGGGGAACTTTCCCTCAACAACGTGCACAATGAAGACAGACAAAGATTTATAGCTACAAAACCAGAAGTTGGTGGAAAAGCTCAGCATGTCTGGCAGCATCTGTGGAGAGAAGTCAGAGTTAACGTTTCGGGTCCAGTGACCATCAATGCTGAGGAAAGGTCACCAGACTTAAACATTAACTCTGATTTCTCTCCACAGATGTTGCCAGACCTGCTGAGCTTTTCCAGCAACTTCTGGTTTTGTAGCAATAAATCTTTGTCCGTCTTCATTGTCCACGTTGTTGAGGGAAATGAGTCTTTCCAGCCACTCTATCTCCGACCCTCTCTCAATTATTAATCATACTTCAGCCTCTGTTCCAGAAGTAAAGGCTTATCTTGCTTAATCGCAAAACTTCTGCATTCCTGGCAATAGGTTTGTAAACCCCCCGAGTATTTCTGCAGTTCCATCACATCCTTCCTGTAATGTAGTGACTGGAATTGTACACTATACCCAACCAGGGGCCCAGCTGCTTTCTGTATTCCATTGTAGCATAACCTCCCTGCTGTTATATCCTGTGTCTTGGCCAATGAAGGGTGTTTCTCACCCACCGTATCTATCTGCCCCGCCACCTCCAGTGCTCTGTCTGGACACGTGCTGTAAAGAATTTTGAACCTTCTGTACTTAACCAGAATCCTCTGCCTCCCTTGCTGTTTCTCATTTTCCTCAAATTTATTACCTCACTTCTCTGGACTGAATTCCAATCACCAGTTTCCTGAGCTTTGAATGTAGAGAACATAGAACAATCCAGCGCAGAACAGGCCCTTCGGCCCTCAATGTTGTGCCGACCTGTGAACTATTCTCAGCTTGTCCCCCTACACTATTCCATCATCATCCATGTGCTTATCTAAGGATTGTTTAAATCTCCCTAATGTGGCTGAGTTAACTACATTAGCAGGCAGGGCATTCCACACCCTTACCACTCTCTGAGTAAAGAACCTGCCTCTGACATCTGTCTTAAACCTATCACCCCTCAATTTGTAGCTATGTCCCCTCGTACAAGCTGACGTCATTATCCTGGGAAAAAGACCTTGATTTTGAGAGGATTTATGGAAAGGCTTCTTTCACCCAGAGGGTGGGTGAGGGTCTGGAATACACTGCTGGAGGTGGGGGGGGGGGATGGTGGTTTGAAACAGATGCTGGAATCTGAAATAGGCAGGCCGGAGGCTCGGGTAACACAACAAGGCAGGCATTATCAGGAGGGAGAGGGACACAGCAAGGCAGGCAGTATCAGGAGGGAGAGGAACACAGCAAGGCAGGCAGCATCAGGAGGGAGAGGGACACAGCAAGGCAGGCAGTATCAGGAGGGAGAGGAACACAGCAAGGCAGGCAGCATCAGGAGGGAGAGGGACACAGCAAGGCAGGCAGTATCAGGAGGGAGAGGAACACAGCAAGGCAGGCAGCATCAGGAGGGAGAGGGACACAGCAAGGCAGGCAGTATCAGGAGGGAGAGGAACACAGCAAGGCAGGCAGCATCAGGAGGGAGAGGGACACAGCAAGGCAGGCAGTATCAGGAGGGAGAGGAACACAGCAAGGCAGGCAGCATCAGGAGGGAGAGGGACACAGCAAGGCAGGCAGTATCAGGAGGGAGAGGAACACAGCAAGGCAGGCAGCATCAGGAGGGAGAGGGACACAGCAAGGCAGGCAGCATCAGGAGGGAG
>NC_057727.1:2504120-2506815 GCF_004010195.1 Chiloscyllium plagiosum
GAGGGGAAGGTGTTCTTGGTGGTGGGGTCTAGTTGGAGTTGGCGGAAGTGTTTAAGGATGATGTGTTGGATGGGGAGATGGTGGGGTGGTAGGTGAGGACAAGGGGAACTCTGTCTTTATTGTGCTGGTGGGCGGTTAGAGCAGTGGAGTGGGGAATGAAGGGGGTGTGGAGAGGAGCTGTCTGCATGATAGAGGGAGGAAAAGCACGTTGTTCAAAATAGGTGGCCATCTGGGACGCTTGGGAGTGGAATGTCTCCTCATCCGAGCAGATGTGGAATTGGGAGAATGGGATGGAGTTCTTGCAGGATACTGGGTGGGAGGAGGTGTAGAGCAAGTAGTTATGGGAGTCTGTGGGTTTGTAGTTGTGGTTCTGCTCGCCGAGCTGGGAATTTGTGTTGCAGACGTTTCGTCCCCTGTCTAGGTGACATCCTCAGTGCTTGGGAGCCTCCTGTGAAGCGCTTCTGTGATCTTTCCTCCGGCATTTATAGTGGTTTGAATCTGCCGCTTCCGGTTGTCAGTTCCAGCTGTCTGTTGCAATGGGTCGGTATATTGGGTCCAGGTCGATGTGCTTATTGATTGAATCTGTGGATGAGTGCCATGCCTCTAGGAATTCCCTGGCTGTTCTCTGTTTGGCTTGTCCTATAATAGTAGTGTTGTCCCAGTCAAACTCATGTTGCTTGTCATCTACGTGTGTGGCTACTAAGGATAGCTGGTTGTGTTCTTTCGTGGCTAGTTGATGTACATGGATGCGGACCGTTAGCTGTCTTCCTGTTTGTCCTATATAGTGTTTTGTGCAGTCCTTGCATGGGATTTTGTACACTACATTGGTTTTGCTCATGCTGGGTATCGGGTCCTTTGTCCTGGTGAGTTTGTAGTAAATGACCGTCTGGAGACTGACACCAGTGAGGCAGAAGCCCTTTACGAAGCACCTGATGGGTCATAATATTCAAGGCAATGGGCCCCATGTAGGAAAGGCGATGGATCAGTGGACTGTTTATTGGGATACTCAGGGATAACTCTGGGGACTCGGCTTCGAATTGTGCAGTTGGTGGAATTTGAACTCAATAAAAATCTGAAGTTAAGAGTTTAATAACGACCATGGAACTTGTCAGAAAAGCTGGTTCACTAATGTCCTTTAGGGAAGGAAACTGCCAGCCTTACCTGGTCTGGCCTACATGTGACTCCAGACCCACAGTAATGGGGTTGACTCTTAACTGCCCTCTGGGTAATTAGGGATGGACAATAACTGCTGGCCCAGAGAGCAATCCCCTCATCCTGTGAATGAATGTAGAGATAGGTGGGGTTACTGTAAAGAAATTGCACAGACTCCCTGAGCTGAAGGGCCCATCGCTCCTACATCATGAGGCAATGTTTTAACCGTCTCCCCGGGAGGTATTGGGGCCTGGCTTGGGAGGATCATCTACTTTCCCAGATGTTGAAACGTTCCTGTCACAGCGTGAACATTAATGTCAGTGTTCGTTTACAGCAATGAGTCACAGAGCCCAGAAGAGGCCATTGAGACAAGACACTACTGGCTAGGATCCCCCCCAGTTCGTTAGGAGTCGTTAAAGGATTTGATGGGCTCAATTAGCAGGAATTCCGGACATGGATTCAGGGACAATGCAATAAATCAAATAACTACAGATGCTGGAAATCTGAAACAGAACGTGCTGGAGAAACTCAGTAGGTCTGGCAGCATCTCTGGAGAGAGAAACAGAGTTGGTGTTTCAGATTCAGTCACCCTTCTTCAGAATGGACAGTGACCAGGAACAGGTTGGTGTATGTAGTGAAGACAGAGGAGTGTGGGCTGCAGGTTGGGGAGGGCATGGGGAAGGGGTGAAGGAGGTGGATTGGTGGAGATGGAGCCCAGAGAGAGAGAGAATGACTGACTGACTGTTAGGCAGACAAAGGGATGGATACTGGTGAGCCAGGGAGAGAGGAAAAGCTGCTAATGAGGACGAGGGGTGGGTGAGAATGGCCTGGCTGTGTTGAGTGCAGCCCAAGTGTGTCAGGGCCCCGGGGTGTGGGGGTTGGGGTAAGGACCTGGGCGAAGGTGCTCAAGCCCTAACGTTACTGAACTCCATACTGAGCCCTGAAGGCTGCAGGGTCCCCAAGCGGAAAATGAGGGGCTGTTCTTCCAGCTTGCACTGAGCTTCACTGGAGCCCTGCAGTAGGCCTGAGGCAGAGATGTTGGCCAGGGAACAGGGTGGGGGGGTGAAAGTGGCAGGAAACTGGAAGCTCAGGGTCTTTTCTGTGGGCAGAAAGTAGTTGCTTGGGATCAGTTGAAAGGTGGGATTGGGTGGTATTCAAGGCAGTCAGTTGGAGTTGAGATACAGCAGGGAAGGGAATATTGCTGTTGTCTATCTGACCTGGGCTCTGACTGGAAACTGAGAGACAATGAGGAGAAATAAGTGTCTCTGTTCACCTGTGTCACTGACAGACGTTTCTGTGGCCAGCAGCGAAAAAGCAGAATGGTGTGTTGCCTCCCTGGTGCCAGGATCAAGGATGTCTCAGAGAGGGTGCAGAATGTTCTCAAGAGGGGAGAGGGGCCAGCAGGAGGTCATTGTCCACATTGGAACCAACGACATAGGAAGGGAAAAGGTTGAGACTCTGAAGGGAGATTACAGAGAGTTAGGCAGGAATTTAAAAAGGAGGCCCTCAAGGGTAGTAATATCTGGATTACCCCCAGTGCTAC
>NC_057727.1:2507559-2508503 GCF_004010195.1 Chiloscyllium plagiosum
AGACCAGATCTAAAAGTTGAAGTTCTAAATTGGAGGAAGGCTGATTTTGACGGTATTGGGCAAGAACTTTCAAAAGCTGATTGGGGGTAGATGTTCACAGAAAAAGGGACGGCTGGAAAATGGGAAGCCTTCAGAAATGAGATAACAAGAATCCAGAGAAAGTATATTCCTGTCAGGGTGATAGGGAAGGCTGGTAGGTACAGGGAATGCTGGATGACTAAAGAAATTGAGGGTTTGGTTAAGAAAAACGAGGAAGCATATGTCAGGTATAGACAGGATAGATCGAGTGAATCCTTAGAAGAGTATAAAGGCAGTAGGAGTATACTTAAGAGGGAAATCAGGAGGGCAAAACGGGGACATGAGATAGCTTTGGCAAATAGAATTAAGGAGAATCCAAAGAGTTTTTACAAATGCATAAATGATGAAAGGGTAACTAGGGAGCGAATAGGGCCCCTCAAAGATCAGCAAGACGGCCTTTGTGTGGAGCCGCAGGAGATGGGGGAACATAATAAACAAGAATTTTGCATCAGTATTTACTGTGGAAAAGGACATGGAAGACATAGACTGTAGGGAAATAGATGGAGACATCTTGAAAAATGTCCATCTTACAAAGGAGGAAGTGCTGGATGTCTTGAAATGCATAAGTGATTGCAGGGCCTCTTGCTGAGATATTTGTATCACCGATAGACATGGTGAGGTGCCGGAAGACTGCAGGTTGGCTAACGTGGTGCCACTGTTTAAGAAGGTCGATAAAGATAAGGCAGGGAACTATAGACCGGTGAGCCTGACGTCGGTGGTGGGCAAGTTGTTGGAGGGAATCCTGAGGGACAGGATGTACATGTATTTGGAAAGGCATGGACTGATTAGGGACAGTCAACATGGCTTTGTGCGTGGGAAATCATGTCTCACAAACTTGATTGAGTTTTTTGAAGAAGTAACAAAGA
>NC_057727.1:2509261-2527487 GCF_004010195.1 Chiloscyllium plagiosum
TTGGATAGGATAAATAGGCAAAGTCTTTTCCCTGGGGCCGGGGGGTGGGGGGGTGGGGGTCCAGAACTGGAGGGCATAGGTTTAGGGTGAGAGGGGGAAGATATAAAAGGGACCTAAGGGGCAGCTTTTTCACACAGAGGGCTGTACGTGTATGGAATGAGCTGCCAGAGGAAGTGGTGGAGGCTGGTACAATTGCAACATTTAAGAGGCATTTGGATGGGTATATGAATAGGAAGGGTTTGGAGGGATATGGGCCGGGTGTTGGTATGTGGGACTAGATTGGGTTGGGATATCTGGTTGGCATGGACGGGTTGGACCGAAGGGTCTGTTTCCTTGCTGTACATCTCTACAACTCTGTGATCTTCTTGGGGAAAGTGTTTGGCTAGCGTCCTTTCTTGTCTTGAGAGCTGTGAAGCTGCAGAGTGCGATCCCATGAGTTACGCAGCATGATCCTGCACCCACCCCAGGCTCCTTTCCAATTAACTGCAGCGTCTGATACTGTTAACTGCGTGGAAACACATCCTGTACAGTTGCATAGTGTGATCCCGTAATTAATACCAACCTCTGCCCCACTGTCCGTGACATTGCTGAGAAAAAATTGCTCTGATTACTTTTTGCTGTAGTTCCTCAGAACTGTTCTCCTTTTTGAAGATAGAGCGAGCTCTCTGCGTGAACTATAGGGGGAAGTCTTGAAAAGTGTTTATTTCCCAACAGCTATGTCAACAGAGACAGTGCCAGTAACTGAGTGAGTTAACCCGTGACTCGCTGTCTCAAGTTGGGTGGGGCCCTGACAGATTGCAGGCACACCTCAGTGACCAACCTACAACCACTCATCCTTTGGCTACTCGCTGATTGATCAAGAAATACGCTGGTTGTATTTATTCATTGGCAGGATATCTCTATACTGGTTCAAAATTTATTACCCATCCCTAATTACCCAGAGGGCATTTAAGTGTCAGCCATATTGCCATGGGTCTGGAGTCACATGTAGGCCAGACCAGGTAAGGAATTCCTTCCCTAAACAAAGAATCAGTGAACCCAGATGGGTTTTTTCTTGATAATAGTTTAGAGACGAAAATAGAATGTCCACTGTGTGGAAACAGGCCCTTCAGCCCAACTTGTCCACACCGACCCTCCAAAGAGTAACTCACCCAGACCCATTCCCCTACACTATATTTACCCCTGACTAATGCACCTAACACTGTGGACAATTTAGCATGGCCAATCCACCTGACCTGCACATCTTTGGACTGTGGGAGGAAACCGGAGCACCCGGAGGAAACCCACGCAGACACGGGGAGAACGTGCAAACTCCATACAGTCAGTTGCCTGAGGCTGGAATTGAACCCAGGTTCCTGGTGCTGTGAGGCAGCAGTGCTAACCACTGAGCCACCGTGCCACCACCGATGACCGTTTCATAGTCATTGTTCCACTTTTAATTCCAGATTTTTATTGAATTCACATTCCACCATCCGCTGTGGCCGGATTTGATTGCAGGTCCCCAGGACGTTACCTGGGGGTCACCCAATTAATGGGAGAAAGTGAGGGCTGCAGGTGCTGGAGATCAGCGTCGAGAGTGTGGTGCTGGAAAAGCACAGCAGGTCGGGCAGCATCCGAGGAGCAGGAGAATCGACGTTTCAGGCACAAGCTCAATATTACCCTTGTGATAATGCCACCAGACCATCGCCTTTCCGAGCGCAAACTGCTGACACCAGTGTGACAACTGGCACAATCCCACTAATTCCATTAGCTTCCCATCATTTGGATCACGTTGTCCCATGGCCATCAAATGATGGTTTAACAGATTTAGCTTTTGTGTGTCCTTGGGTATTGAGCTGGCCAAAGTTCCCATTACTAAAATTCTACCCCAGACACTGGTGTTAGGGCCTCAGCTAATGTCAGATCCCAGACTGAAACCTAGGGCTCAGTGGTTAGCACTGCTGCCTCACAGCACCAGGAACCCAGGTTCGATTCCAGCCTCAGGCAACTGTCTGTGTGGAGTTTGCACATTCTCCCCGTGTCTGCGTGGGTTTCCTCCGGGTGCTCCGGTTTCCTCCCACAGTCCAAAGATGTGCAGGTCAGGATGGATTAGCCATGCTAAATTGCCTGTAGTGTCCAGGGATGTATAGGTTAGGTGCGTTTTGCCATGGGAGGTGCAGGGCTACAGGGATAGGTTGGTGGCGCTGGGTCTGGGGGTGGGATGCTGGATGACAAGAAATATTGAAGCTTTGACCAGAAAAAAGGAGGCAGGACTCAGACACAGGCAACTGGGATCAAGGGAATCCCTGGATGTACACAGGGAATACAGGAGTTTACTGAAGAAGGTGAAAAGGGGGCACGAGATGGCCTTGGCTGAGAAGATTAGAGGGAATCCAAAGAGGTTCTTCAAGTAGATTAAAGGAAAAAGAATAACTCGAGAGAGAATAGGACCCCTCAAGGACCATGGATGTGTAGGACCGCAGGAGATGGGCGAGGTCCTCAATGAATATTTCTCCTCTGTGTTTACCGTAGAGAAAGACAATGAAGATTTGGGAACTTGGGGAAGTTAGGGTGACATCTTGGGGACAGTCTATATCACAGTGGAGGAGGTGTTGGATGTATTAGAATGGATGGAGGTGGATAGATCTCCTCGTTCTGACCTGATATATCCAAGGACACTGCTAGAGACGAGAGAAGAAATTGCAGGATCTCTGGCTGATATTTGGAGTTCAGGTGCACGGTTCTCTGAAAGTGGAGTCCCAGGTAGACAGGGCAGGGAAGGAGGGTTTTGGCACACTGGCCTTCATCAGTCAGGGCATTGAGTATCGAAGTTGGGAAGTTATGTTGCAGTTGTACAGGATGTTGGTGAGGCCGCACTTGGAGGATTGTGTTCAGTCTTGGTCACCTTGCTACAGGAAGGATGTTATTAAACTGGAAAGAGAGTGCAGGAGAAATTTACAAGGATGTTGCCAGGACTCAAGAGTGAAAGAGAGAGATCCAAAAAGCAAGAAATCTTCTGTCTAGAGCATAGGAGACCAAGGGGAGACACTTATGGAAGTGTATAAGATCATGAGAGGCATGGACAGGGTGAATGCACTCAGATTTTTCCCCAGGGTTGGGGAATCAAGGACGAGAGGGCATCAGTTTGAGGTTAGAGGGGAAAGAATACAAGGGACCCTGAGGGACAACCTTGTTGCACAGAGGGTGGGACGCATATGGAATGAGCTGCTAGTGGAAGTGGATGAGGTGGGTACATAAACAACATTTAAAAGGCATTTGGACATATACATGTGTGGGAGCCCGTACCCCAGTGTGTGTGTGGGGGGGACTGTACCCCAGTGAGAGTCGGTGTGTGGGGTACCTCTCATGTACCCTAGGGGTAATGTGGATTATTCCCAGACAGACTTGCACTGTGTATCTGATGCCCACCACAGTAACCCTGCTCCATACTGGCACATGCTTTCCAATAGCAATCAGCCTGGGCAGCACAGGGGAAGCTATGGTTGACATTGTATTGCTGCTGGGTTTGTCCTTGGCGTGTGGACAGTGTGGGGCAAGTTACAGGCTGTGTAAGAGCAGGCCATGCAAGGCTCACTCACTGCTGAGATATTACCCAGGCTGGGCCTGACCCGTGTTGACCTCTTTGCTCTGATTGTTTGCTGATAGCTCACAGACACCATGGGGAACACTGACTCACTCAGTGTCAGTTCCTGCAACCTCTGCCTGTGACTATCTCCTGTTACTCGGTTTCTGTTCCTGCGGCTTTGTTGGTGCTTTGTTCCTTTGAGCTGATCAGTGTTGACGAGAGCGCAGAGATTACACAAACCGATTGTGTAGATTCTCATGCTGCTTTGAGCCCACCACAGCCAGTCACTTCCCTCAGGCAGCGGCTCAGGGCTTCACAATGTACTCGACTGTCCTGAGAACAAACACCTACACTGGCATTGTCCAACAGTGCTGAGGGAGTGCCGCACTGTCGTAGGGTCAGTGCTGAGGGAGCGCCGCACTGTCGTAGGGTCAGTGCTGAGGGAGCGCCGCACTGTCGGTGGGACAGCAGTTGCTGAGACCGGTTAATTACGAAGTCCCATGATCCTCTCCCCGTGGTGGGTGTAGGTGATGTGGGGGTGGGGGTGATGTGGGGTGTTGCGATGATAAAATCTCACCATTATGCGGCTGCAGTTCTGAGTAAAGCATTTTGGTACTGGATGTATTTGTGGTTTGAAGTTGTTTTTCTAAGAATTGTTTCCGGAGGTTACGATTGTCTGCTGGGGAGCTAATGTCACCATTTTTTAGTATCTGACAATGTGGAGCCAGGCTGCTGTTACTAACTGTGTGATTGGAGAGCACGGCCGAGTGGTGTACACCAGGAGTAGGGGAGTTCAGGAGGGTAGGGAGAGATGGTGAAGGGTGAGCACTGGAATTGAGAGCAGGGTAGGTTCGCAGGAAGTTTAAACGTTGTGCTGAAAATCATGAGAGGAGTTTGATATATATAATTAGGGAGAAATAGTCTCCATAGCAGCAGAGGTAAGGCCATTCAGCCCATCCAGTCTGTTCCCACATTCAGTGACATCGTGACCGATGTGATCATCCTCACTCCACTTTCCTGCCTCTCCCCCTTAACCCTCGATCCCCTTCCTGATTAAAGATCTGTCTGTCTCAGCCTTGAGTATCCTGAATGACCCAGCCCCAACAGCCCTCTGTGGGAAAGAATGCCTCAGATTCACTCCCCTCTGAGGGAAGAAATCCCTCCCCATCTCTGTCATCAATGGGTGACCCCTTACTCTGAGATGATGCCCCTCTGGTCCTAGACTTGTCTGCAATTGGAAACCACCTCTCCACATCTCCCCCTGTCAGGTCTCCCTGTGTACGGTCCAATGAGGTCACCTCTCATACTTTTGAAACTTCAATGAGCACAAGCCCCAGGGTTAATGAGGAGAAGCCGTTTCCAGTAGCAGGAGGGGGTCACTGACCAGGGAGAGAGAAATTGCAGAGAATTTGACTAAGGATTAGAGGTTACATCATGCAGCAAATCTTTGTGACAGGAATGCACTGCCTTAAAAAATGGCTCAGTGGTTAGCACTGCTGCCTAATGGTGCCAGGGACCCGGGTTCAATCCCAGCCTCATCGACTGACTGTGTGGAGTTTGCACATTCTCCCCGTGTCTGCGTGGGTTTCCTCCGGGTGCTCCGGTTTCCTCCCACAGTCCAAAGATGTGTAGGTTAGGTGAATTGGCCACGCTAAATTGCCCGTAGAGTTCAGGGGTGTGTAGGTTAGGTGCATTAGTCAGGGTTAATAGAGTAGGGGAATGGGTCTGGGTGGGTTACTCTTCAGAGGGTCAGTATGGACTTGTTGGGCCGAAGGGCCTGTTTCCACACAGGTTAGGAGATTCTGTGATTCTTAAGGAAAATTGGATAAAAATCAGGAAGGGGCTTATTTCCTGACGATATGAAGTAAGTGGCTGATAGAAGCAGTGAAAATCCCTCTGAAAGGAGGCCTGCATTTCTTGAGCCCCTTTCTCATCCTCAGGATGTCCCAGAACTACTTTGGCAACCAATGAGGTCCCCACTTTGAGGTGTTGTCACCGCTGCTGTTGGGAGCTGTGCCAGTCCCTGCCTGTGGTTAGATCTGACCAACGCCTACCTGCAGTCCCCCGAGGGGTTGGCGTTTGGCAGAGTCTCGCTGAGGAACGGTCACCATTCCTGACGTTCCTGGAGATCTCATCAGGCCAGGTCCCTCAGTAAGACCCCCAGATCCCTCTGCACTGCAATCTCTCCCCATTCCAACAGCCCACTGTCTTTTCTGCTCTCCCTGCCCAGGTTGACTACGCCCCATTATCCTGTTTCCACCATTTTTCTGCCTACCCTCTTGCTCAGCACAGTCTCTAGGTTCTCCTCTGCTCTCCCACCCGATCTGTGTAGATCCCAAACCAGGTGACAAGACAATTACCCACTTCCGTGAAATATTTTGGGTGTGAGCAAAATATTTTAGGCCCCATCACTGATTGTCTAAGTGTTCAGTTCAGTCTGAATTGGAGAGCGGAGGCCACAGTATTGTCTTTTATTCACTTATTTCTGAAATCAATTAGTCCCAAAGCTCCAGGAGAAAGTTTGCTCCAAATCTTGCCAAAGGAGCTGTTTAACCTGGCCATGAATTCTCGGTCCCGTTCCATCTGGCAGAGCTGTGTTGGCTGTGTTGTGTTAACTCAGCGTTAATTCAGTACAGATTCGCTATTCAGTCTGATGGTCCCTTCCTCAGCTTCGTCTCCGCTCTCACTTGCCCTATCTCTGTAACTCCCTCCAGCTCCTACACCCATTCCCTATCTCTAACCCCTCCAGCCCCTACATCCCCTCCCTATCTCTGTAACCCCCTCCAGCCCCTACACGCCCTCCCCATCTCTGTGTTCCTGACCCCTGCACCTCTCTCAGTGGAATCTCTCCATCGGTCGCTGTGCTGTCTGGTAACCATCTTTCTTAAAGACTCTCTTTAAAACTTAATTCTTTCTCACAGAGGGCTGTCGGGGCTGGGTCATTCAGGATATTCAAGGCTGAGACAGACAGATCTTTCATCAGGAAGGGGATCGAGGGTTATGGGGGAGAGGCAGGAAGGTGGAATTGAGGATGATCAGAGCAGCCATGATCTCTCTGAATGACAGAGCAGACTGGATGGGCTGAATGGCCTGCTGACATTTAGTGGCCCCATTAGTGAGGAAGAAAAAAAAGCATTTAGCCCTTGATTGTGGTATTTCCTTATGTGTCCTATTTTGTCTCCTGTGAAATGCTATTGGACCCATACTACATTAAAGGTGCTATACAAATGCAAATTGTTGTAGGTTGCTCGCACTTCCTCCCAGCCTCCATGTGTCATTGTGGTAGTTGAGGAATGTTGGAAATGCTGCGGGAACATCTCGCGGGTTATTCCGGGATACTGGGTCAGAACCTGAATGAGATATTCCAGGTGTGGGGGCAGGATTGTCTAAGTGTTCAGTTCAGTCTGAATTGGAGAGCGGAGGCCACAGTATTGTCTTTTATTCACTTATTTCTGAAATCAATTAGTCCCAAAGCTCCAGGAGAAAGTTTGCTCCAAATCTTGCCAAAGGAGCTGTTTAACCTGGCCATGAATTCTCGGTCCCGTTCCATCTGGCAGAGCTGTGTTGGCTGTGTTGTGTTAACTCAGCGTTAATTCAGTACAGATTCACTATTCAGTCTGATGGTCCCTTCCTCAGCTTCGTCTCCGCTCTCACTTGTCCAACACTCAGGCCTGGAGCTGCCGTTTCCTGTTGTCATTCTCTTCATTTCAGTCTCTCAGCTTCTCCTCTTGCTGTCAGTTCCACCTCCTTCAGTCACTCGTACCCCCCCACCCACAACTGCCCCATTGCACCTTTCACAACAACAACAAAACAAAGCACTTTACAGAAAATAAAATACATTTGTGACGAGGGCTCTGCTTTAGCACAGGAAATGAGGCAATCAATTTACACTCCTCAAGATTCCCCAGCCAGTAATATGATAATGGACAGACCATCCCTGTTACTGATGGTTGAGGGATTGGTTGGGGACCACGTATAGTGTGTTAGAGTTGGCAGGTGACACTAGGGTGAGTGGTAGACCAATGTGTGCAGAGGACAGTGGAAGTCTGCAGAGGGATGCAGACAGGTTACGTGAGTGGGCAAGGGTCTGGCAGATGGGGTACAATGAGGTAAACGTGAGGTCATCCATTTTGGTCGGAGTAACAGTAAAAACAATTATTACTTGAATGGTAAAAAATCTCAGCATGCTGCTATGCAGAGGGACCTGGGTATCCTTGTGCACGAATCACAGAGGGTTGGTCTGCAGCTGCAGCAAGTAATCAGAACATAGAATATTACAGAGCAGTACAGGCCCTTCGGCCCTCGATTTTGCGCCAACCTGTCTTGCCAGCCCAAAGACCACCTAACCTACACTATTCCATGTACGTCCGTTAGGAAGGCAAATGGAATTTTGTCCTTCGTTGCTAAAGGGATGGAGTTTAAAAATAGGGAGGTTATGTTGCAGCTGTACAGGGTGCTAGTGAGGCCACACCTGGGGTACTGTGTGCAGTTTTGGTCTCCCTACTTGAGAAAGGATGTACTGGCTCTGGAGGGGGTGCAGAGGGGGGTCACTAGGTTGGTTCTGGAGTTGAGGGGGTTGGTTTATGAGGAGAGACTGAGTAGACTGGGACTATATTCATTACAATGTGGAAGAATGAGGGGGGATCTTACAGAAACATTTAAAATTATGAAGGGAATAGATAAGATGGAAGCAGGGAGGTTGTTCCCACTGGTGGGTGAAACTAGGACAAGAGGGCATAGCCTCAGAATAAGGAGGGAGCAGATTTCGGACTGAGCTGAGGAGGAACTCCTTCATCCAGAGGGTTGTGAATCTGTGGAATTCCCTGCTCAGTGAAGCAGCTGAGGCTTCATTGTTGAATTTTTTTTAAGGCAATGTTTTGAACAGTAAAGGAATTAAGGGTTATGGTGAGAGGGCGGGTAAGTGGAGCTGAGGCCATGAGAAAATGGCCATTGAATGACAGAGCAGGCTCGAGGGGCCGAATGGCCTACTCCTGCTCCTGGTTTCTGATCTTGTTTTTCCTGAGCTGACGGTGTTAGCCAATCAGGCAGAGCTGACCTTTTATAGATGAATGCTTCTTCTAGACCGGCCTAGACTTGGTGGACTGAAAGGCCTGTTTTGGTGCTGTAGATCTGTGACTCTTTATAAAAACAGAAGGTGCAAGAAACATTTAGGAGAGAGAGAAAAACAAAGTTAATGTTACAGATGGAGGTGTGATTTTTGTGGGATTTGTTGTATTCACCTGAAATGTTAACCCTGTTGCTCCTCAGACCTACAGATTGTTTCCAGCTTTTACTGTTTTGATTTCAGGTTTCTGGTGTGTGACTTGTGTAAATGTGAGAGTGTTCATGATCTTTCCTGGGTGCAAGGTTGGCTTGTAAAAACAAAACTGACTTTAAACCAAATGTCTTGGAGCTGTTCTGAATGTTTTGAGTTAGAAGAAAGTTTTTCTGCTTTTCTTTTTTAAAAAAAAGAGGATTCTCTCACGGGATGGTGTTGTTGCAGGCTGACTGCAGTTTTTCCGCCTGTCCTGCAGTCTGTATGGTACAGGCACGCCATGTAAAGTGAACACAGAGCCACCTCTAGGGTCAAGGTCGATCCCACAAGCTGCATGTGTTACCAGCAATGATGGTGCTTGTTGATTAAGGTAGTTAGTTAATGGACATGACAAAATAAACTCGAAACGTCAGGACCTAGCGGACTGTTCCTGACAGCAGCTAAGTGCTATGTCCTGAACACACTCGTGTTCACTGGTGTAACCGAGTTCCCAACTGATTTCATCAATTTTCATTTCATTCTTGGAATGATAGTGTCTCTGGCTAGCCCAGCATTTATTGCCCATCCCTAATTACCCAGAGGGCAGTTAAGAGTCAACCACATTGCTGTGGGTCTGGAGTCACATGTAGGCCTGACCAGGTAAGACTGGCAGGTTTCCTTCCTTACATGAATGTACCAGATGGGTTTTTACAACACTGTCATTTGACCGTTAATTCCAGTCTGCCATGGCAGGATTCAAACCCGGGTCCCCAGGACATTAGTTGAGTTTCTGGATTAATACCACTAGGCCATCACCTGCCATCACCATTGTTACTATCAACACTGTGTAGTTAATAGTAATGTGTATGTACTCTAAAATTGCGCCTGATATCTGACTGTCGTGGGTTTTAAATGTATTGTAACTTTTTAAAAATTAATTTGTGGGACTTGGGTGTCACTGGCTGGGCCCAGTATTTATTGCCTGTCCCTAGTTGCCCCTTGAGAAGGTGAGGGTGAGCTGCCTTCCTGACCCGCTGCAGCCCATGTGCTGTGGGTTGACCCACAATGCCCTTAGGGAGGGAATTCCAGGATTCTCACCCAGTGACACTGAAGGAACGGCGATACGTTTCCAAGTCGGGATGGGGAGGGGAGGGGAACTTGCAGCGGGTGGTGTTCCCATGTAGCTGCTGCCCTTGTCCTTCTAGATGGAAGTGGTCGTGGGTTTGGAAGGTGCTGTCTGAGGATCTTTGGTGAATTTCTGCAGTGCACCTTGTAGATAGTACACACTGCTGTTACTGAGCGTCGGTGGGGGAGGGAGGGGGTGTTTGTGGATGTGGTGCCAATCAAGCGGGGGCTGCTTTGTTCTGGAGTTACGAGCTGCTGAGTGATATGGAATAAACTTTTTCTGTATAATCATATCTGGCCCGTCTGCCTAAGACATTGTGAGGATATCCTTCCCCATAGGAACTTGGCGTGGAATTTACCTGAGCTCTCCTGAGTGGTTCTGGCAGAGACTAACATATACAACATGTGCTGGCTTCGAGTTTGACAGCACTGAGAGAGAGCCATGCAGCAAACTTCAGCCGCTGGTCTTGCGGCAGTGTGAATAATTACTCCTGTTTGATTTACGGATGAGGGGCTTGGTTCGAATCCCACTCAAAACAACAGGCTGTGACAAATGAAGATATTTCTGAACACCATTATTTAATTCAAAGTTAGTGAGGACCATGAGTATGTGTTTCTGGCCAGCAATTGTTCTGAATTTGTTCTGGAATCACTTGAGGCTGGATTTATGTTGACAGCTGGAAGAACTTACTGAACAAGTTAGTGTTTCTGGATTGTCAGCTACAGATTGGTGAGGATTCATTCCCCTTAATGATGCACCTTAAAAATGTATTCATATGGCTACCTAAATACAAATACTTCTGTATAAGTGATACCCAGGAGTGGAGATAGCCCTAACCATTAATTGTCAAAAGTATTTTGGACTCTGTGTAATCTGAAATTACATTTGCATATACCTCAAATGGTGACCTGGATCTGAGAAGAATCTATTAAATCATTTGAACTGTTTCTACTTTTGTGACTTGAACTTCAGAGGCTAACTGATGAGCGATTATGTAAATTATTCCTGTTTTCTATAGAATTTAGAAGGTGGTCTGACCAAAGTCTTCAAGGTATACTTTTACAATAACGACATTTAAGAGGCATTTAGACAGAGCCTTGAACAGGCAGGATACACAGGGATATGGACCATGTACTGGCAGATGGGATTGGTTTACTATGGTTGGCATGAACATGGGGGAGAAAGTGAGGTCTGCAGATGCTGGAGATCAGAGCTGGAAATGTGTTGCTGGAAAAGCGCAGCAGGTCAGGCAGCATCCAGGGAACAGGAGAATCGATGTTTCGGGCATAAGCCCTTCTTCAGGAATGAGGAAAGTGTGTCCAGCAGGCTAAGATAAAAGGTAGGGAGGAGGGACTTGGGGAGGGGCGTTGGAAATGCGATAGGTGGAAGGAGGTCAAGGTGAGGGTGATAGGTCAGAGTGGTGTGGGGAAGGAGAGGTCAGGAAGAAGATTGCAGGTTAGGAAGGCAGTGCTGAGTTCGAGGGATTTGACTGAGACAAGGTGGGGGGAGGGGAAATGAGGAAACTGGTGCGAGTCTGTTTGAGAATGTACTTTCCTTATTCCTGAAGAAGGGCTTATGCCCGAAACGTCGATTCTCCTGTTCCCTGGATGCTGCCTGACTTGTTGCGCTTTTCCAGCAACACATGAACATGGTGGGCAAAGAGCCTGTTCCTGTGCTGTGTACTGTTCTATTTTAACAGGAAGTGAAAGGGTAGATAAAGATAAACTATTTCCACTGGTTGGGGATTCTGGAACTATGGGAATAGTCTGAGAATTAGGGCCAGACCGTTCAGGAGAGATGTCAGGAAGCACTTCCACACAAAGGGTTTGGAGCTCTCTTCCACAAACAGCAGTGGATGCTGGGTCAGTTGTTAAATTTAAATCTGAGAGATTTAAGTGAAGGTATTAAGGGATATGGCTAAAGGTAGGTACACAAAGTGAAGCAAAAATGGGGACTGCAGATGCTGGAGGTTAGAGTCGAGAGTGTGGTGTTGGGAAAACACAGCAGGTCAGGCAGCATCAGAGGAGCAGGAGATTCGACATTTCGGGCAAAAGCCCTTCATCAGGAACCCTGATGAAGAGCTTTTACCCAAAACGTTGATTTTCCTGCTTCCCGGCTGCTGCCTGACCTGCTGTGCTTTTCCAGCACCACACTCTTGGCACAAAGTTAGACCCCAGACCAGGAATGATCCTACTGAGTGGTAGAACAGGCTTGTGGGGCTGAGTGGCCTACTCTTGGCCACGGTTCTGTCTTTGTTTTTGCTGTCTAACAGCTTGCTGTGATTTTAGCTTCTGTGTACCAGTTAATATGTGAATAAATATGAATAGAGAATTTAACCTGCAGACATTGCTCAGGAGGTGATAGGTGTGCTATGGTGGCCATGGCACCCGCTCCCTCCGAAGGGGAGGTGATGGTATGGCAGTAATGTCACTAGATGAATAATCCAGAATCCCACATTAATGTTTTAGGGAAATGGATTTGAATTGCACTATGGCACATGGTGAAATTTGAATTTAATAAAAATCCGAAATAAAAAAAGCTAGTCTTAATGATGGCCATGTAACCATCGTCAATTATTGTAAAACCCCCATCTGGTTCACTAATGTCAGACCTTCAGGGAGGGAAATCTGCTGTCATTAGCTGGTCTGGCCGAGATGTGACAATGTGCAGTTAAGGATGAGCAATCAGTGTTGATGTGGCTGCACACTTGTCCCTTGGACAACGAAAGTAACAGAGAGACCGTGTGATTCAGAGAGAGTTACTAAACCTCCGCGCTGTATTGAATATAAGGACACCACAGCTAGGGGCAGGAGGAGGCCATTCAGCCATTTAATACCATTGTGGGCTGATCTCATCTCGGCCTCGTCTCCAATTCCCTGCCCGCTCTCCATAACCCTTCACCCCGTTACTAATTAAACATCTGTCTATCTCCTCCTTACATTTACTCAGTGTCCCAGCATCCACCGCACTCTGGGACAGTGAATTCCACAGATCCATGTCCCTCTGAGAGAAGGAATTCCCAATTGTCTCTGGTTTAAACCTGCTGCCCCTTATCCTAAAACCATCACCTCTCATTCCGGATTGTCCCACATGAGGATCCATCCTCTCTACATCTACTGTGTCAATCCCCTTTAGCATCTTATAGACCTCAATTAGATCTCCCTTCATTCTTCTAAGCTCCAGGGAGTATCGGCATAAACTGCTCAATGTCTCTTCATCAGACAAACCCCTCATCGCTGGGATCAATCTGGTGACCCTCCTCTGTACCATCTCATTTTACAGTTAGAAGTCACATGACACCAGATTATAGTTGAACAGATTTATTTGTTGGACTATAACCTAGTGTTGTGTGACTTCTGACCCTGTCCACCCTTGACCAACCCCAGCACCTCCACATCGCTTTAGTGTCTCTCTGGATAAAAACCAAACCCCTCATCTCCTAGATCAGAGTTTGTTGGAACTGACTCCAGTGAAAAAAAAGTCCGTCTTTCCAGTCAATTGATATAACTCAAACCTTCCAATGTGAAAACATCTTGGTAAATCTTTTCTAAATCCTCTCCTGTTTTAATAATATCCGTTCAATAACAGGGCGACCAGAGCTGGGCACAGTATTCCAGACAGGGTCTCTCCAACATTCTGTACACTTTCCCTTCTAAGGTGTAAGTCCACCTTGGAGGAAAGGTACAGCTTGTAAAATGTTCTTATTACATGGAGGATGGTTTGTGTGTGGAATGAACTGTCAGAGGAAGTGGGTCAAGATCAGAGTGGTGCTGGAAAAGCACAGCAGGACAGGCAGCATCCGATGAGCAGGAAAATCGACGTTTCAGAAACTGGTAGATGTGGGTACACTTACAATATTTAAAAGATATTTGGGTAAGGTACATGAATAGGAAAGATTTGGAGGGGTATGGGCTAGGAGCAGGCAGATGGGACTGGTTTAGTTTGGGATTGTGGTCAGCATGGACTGGTTGGGGCCAAAGGGTCTGTTTCCGTGCTGGATGACCCCTATGACTATCTCTGACCATGCTGAGACGTGGAAATAGTTTGGTGTTTCACGCCCCGTTTACAAAAGCCATCGGGTTGTTTTCCAGGAGGTCTACGCTTTAATCTCTGGGATCCCTGGGCAAGTTGTGTCTCGATATCTGTGGATAGTGGGGGAGAGACTAACCCTCTCCAACTATAATGAGGGGCGCTTTATGGGAGGGGGGAATGAATGCATTGCATTGTGTGGGGTGGGGGGTACTTGTGGCTGGAGCATTTTGTTGGTGAGTGTGAGAGCAGAGGTTGGAGGGGGTAGAATGGGGCGATTTCAGCTGAGTGTAACATTGGATGGGAAGTGGGCATCAACCTTTCATTGTTATCCATCTTGTGGAGTCCCACCTTACTGTCTCTCTACTGGTAAACTTCTTACAGTCAAGAGATCAGAAGGACAAGGGCAGCAGATCCATGGGGACACCACCCCCCTGCAGGGTCTCTGCCACAGCCCCTCTCCATCCTGACTTGGAAATATATCGCCGTTCCTCCAATGTCACTGGGTCAGAATCCTGGAATTCCCTCCCTAAGGGCATCGTGGGTCTACCTACAGCACATGGACAGCAGCGGGTCAGGAAGGCAGCTCACTCCCACCACCTCCTGGACAATTAGGGTGTTACAATAAATGCTAAGTTAAAAATCACACAACACCAGGTTATAGTCCAACAGGTTTAATTGGAAGCACACTAGCTTTTAAACCTGTTGGACTATAACCTGGTGTTGTGTGATTTTTAACTTTGTCCACCCCAGTCCAACACCGGCATCTCCGAATCATGACAATAAATGCTGACATCAACATGCCCTGAGTGAATTTTAAAGTCCATTCCATTCAAACCAGCTGGGAGTGCTGGGCGCGATCTCCCACAGGACAAAGACTCAAGTGAAATAAGGAATAATTCTTTATCATATCGGACAGCTGGTCACCCGTTTCCTCTCCACCCTCTCCGGACATGCCTTCGAGACCCTGGGGGAATCCGCCCACCCGTCAGAGATCAATGACACCAGACCTGGCTGTGTTGTCTATTGTTACTGTCAGTCCCTCCAGTGAGTTCATGTCTATCCGGCTGGAGACCACATGGTGGTCTGAGGGGGGGAGGGGGGGGGGAGGCCTGCCACTGTAATGGGAAATAGGCTTCAGGCCCTGCTCCAATCAGCCAGTCTGACATCAGCCCTAAATCGGGCCTTGAGTCTTCTGAATGAGCAGGTCTGACAGAGGGTCACCTCCTGGGTGATGGGACACTCCGTTGAGATCCCACCAACCCTCCAACATTCCCGGCTGGACCAATGTAAGCTATCCCATTGTCCTTTTCAGAAACTGCTCAGCACGGTTTCCTGATCAATATCCCGGATATTGGTGATGGTGGTCATGTGGTTATTGGTGATTTGGAAGGCCATGTGATTGGCTGTCATGTTGTCTTTGTCTGGATAGATCTCCTTTTGACCGTGCCTCAGACAGGCACAAAACCTAAAGGTTTGGGATTCCTCATTGATCAATCACAAAACTCCAAGTTCAGAGATTAATAGGGAAGGCAAATGGAATGTTGGCCTTTATTTCCAAGACAATGGAGAATAAAAGGAGGGAGGTTTTGCTAAAAGCTATACAAGACATTAACTGGACCACAGCTGGAACACTGAACAATTCTGAGCCCCTTACCCAAGACTGACATTGGGGGCAGACAAGAGAACGTTCACTCACTGGGGATGGAGGGACTGTCTGATGAGGAGAGGGTGAGTAGGTTGGGCCTGTGCTCCCTGGGGGTTAGGAGGAAGGGAGGTGACCTGATTGAAACATACAGGATTCTCAGGGGGTTTGACAGGGGGGAATGTGGAGAGATTGTTTCCCCGTGTGGGAGAGTCTAAGAATAATGGGAACAATCTCAGAATAAGAAGTCTTAAGGCAGAGATGAGGAAGAATTTCTCCCCTCTGAGGGGAGTGAATCTGTGGAATTCTTTCCCACTGAGGGCTGGGTCATTCAGGATACTCCAGGCTGAGGCAGACGGATTATTGATCAGGAAGGGGATCAAGGGTTAAGGGGGAGAGGCAGGAAGGTGGGGTTGAGGGTGATCAGATCAGCCACGATCTCACTGAATGGTGGGGCAGATTCATCGGGCTGAATGGCCTGCTGCTGCTGTTGTGTTTTATGGTGTCCCCACTCACTCCCTTCAATATTCCCCCAAATTCCACAGACTAATGCCCCTCTCCCAAAAAGGAGCAGGAGGAGGCCACTTGGCCCTTCAAACCTGTTGTGTCAGCAATCATGTCTGAACTGTATCCTGACTCCATTTACCTTCCCTCGTTCCATAACCCTCATTCAACAAAAGTCAATCTCTGTCTTAACCCTTTAATTGGCCGCTGGGTCTGGGCAGTGTTTTTATTGGGAGAGTTCCCCATTGCCCGTTGCTTCCTGCCATCACTGACGGGTTGGGAGGGGTTTCTGAAGAACGTTTAAGGATTTTAAACAGCAGGGACTCGGGGGTGGGGTTGGGGGGGGCGGGTGTTGACATTTTTGAAAGGTGACCTGATGAGTAACTGCTCTCCAGGGGGAAAACGCTGTGTCAGTATTTACCAACTGTCAGCCCAGCCACTGAGAGAATCTTAGAACACACAACAGTACAGCACAGAACAGGCCCTTCAGCCCACGATGTTGTGCCGACCACTGATCCTCATGTATGCACCCTCAAATCTCTGTGACCATATGCATGTACAGGAGTCTCTTAAATGTCCCTAATGACCCTGCCTCCACAACTGCTGCTGGCAACGCATTCCATGCTCTCACAACTCTCTGTGTAAAGAACTGACATCCCTGACATCTCTCTGACATCCCCTCTATACTTCCGCCAACCAGCTTAAAACTATGACCCCTCGTGTTAGTCATTTCTGCCCTGGGAAATAGTCTCTGGCTATCGACTCTATCTACGCCTCTCATTACCTTGTATACCTCAATTAGGTCCCCTCTTCTCCTCCTTTTCTCCAATGAAAAAAGTCTCAGCTCAGTCAACCTCTCCTTATAAGATAAGCCCTCCAGTCCAGGCAGCAACCTGCTAAACCTCCTCTGAACCCTCTCCAAAACATCCACATCTTTCCTATAATAGGGCGTCCAGAACTGGATGCAGTATTCCAAGTGCGGTCTAACCAAAGTTTTATAGAGCTGCAACAAGATCTCACGACTCTTAAACTCAATACCCCTGTTAATGAAAGCCAAAACACCACATGCTTTCTTAACAACCCTGTCCACTTGGGTAGCTGTCTGCAAACTTGCTGACCCATCCTTCAATCCCCTCATCCAAGTCATTAATAAAAATTATAAACAGTAGAGGCCCAAGGACTGAGCCCTGTGGAACACCACTCACCACTCACTTCCAGGCAGAATATTTTCCTCCTGCTACCACTCGCTGTCTTCTGTTGGCCAGCCAATTCTGTATCCAGACAGCTAAGTTCCCCTGTATCCCATTCCTCCTGACCTTCTGAATGAGCCTACCATGGGGAACCTTATCAAATGCCTTGCTGAAGTCCATATACACCACATTCACAGCTCGACCCCCTCATCAACTTTTCTAGTCACATCCTCAAAGAACTCGATACGTTTTGTGAGGCATGACCTGCCCCTCACAAAATGGTTTTGACTGCATTTAATCAAGCATTTAATCTTAGAGTTGGGGAATGGTACCCACTGGGTAGCTCTTTTCTGAGGCCAGTACAAACAGAGTGGGCCGAATGGCCTCACTGAACCCAATCTCAATATTATTCAGTCATTAATGTCACAGCCTGGAGTAACCTGAAATATCGCAAGCTCCATTTACTCACACCACAGTGTAGGAAAACAAACAGGGCCACTTTCATTTGTGTAGCACCTTTCATCATAAAGCGTTTAGCAGCCAGTGTGATGATTTTTGGACGACCTTGACTGTTGTACTGTGGGAAATGCAACAGCTAGATTAGGCACAGCAAGATCCCATTAACAGCAAAAGGATAATGTCAGTGAGGTTTCTTTTCGTCTTGATAGTTGTGGATGTGTGACCCACAGCCGCTGGAATTAATACCGCCTACACTCCCTCAGAATATCGGTCCTGAGACCTATAACATCCAACTGACCAGGCAGGTGGCATCTCGGTTTAATGTCAAGTATGATATACTGACCTTCAGTGTGGCACTCCCTCAGCACTGACCCTCTGACAGTGCGGCACTCCCTCAGCGCTGAACCTCTGACAGTGCGGCACTTCCTCAGCGCTGACCCTCCGACAGTGCGGC
>NC_057727.1:2527842-2531125 GCF_004010195.1 Chiloscyllium plagiosum
CAATTCTGGTCTCCTTCCTATCGGAAAGATGTTGTGAAACTTGAAAGGGTTCAGAAAAGATTTACAAGGATGTTGCCGGGGTTGGAGGATCTGAGCTACAGGGAGAGGCTGAACAGACTGGGGCTGTTTTCCCTGGAGTGTCGGAGGCTGAGGGGTGACCTTATAGAGGTTTACAAAATTATGAGGGGCATGGATAGGGTAAATAGGCAAAGTCTTTTCCTTGGGGTTGGGGAGCCCAGAACTAGCGGGCATAGGTTTAGGGTGAGAGGGGAAAGATATAAAAGAGACCTAAGGGGCAACTTTTTCACGCAGAGGGTGGTACGTGTATGGAATGAGCTGCCAGAGGAAGCGGTGGAGGCTGGCAGGTGGGGTTAGATTGGGTTGGGATATGTCTGGGTCGGCATGGATGAGATGGAGCGAAGGGTCTGTGTCTGTGCTGTCCAGCTGTGTGGGTAAGTGGTGGTGTTGCCCTGACTGTGTGTGTGTGTTGTTGCAGTTTGCCCGTAGCGATGCCCAGCAGATCCATGAGCATCGGCGAGCCATGTTGAACAACAACTGTGCCGCCCACAAGCTGAGCCGGAAACGGCGCATCCTGAACGCCGGTGACCTGCGGCACCTCATCGTGGATGACCAGCACGGCCTGCTCTACTGCTACGTGCCCAAGGTGGCCTGTACCAACTGGAAGAGGGTGATGATGGTACTGACCGGGGCTGGCAGGTACACTGACCCCCTGACCATTCCGGCCAGTGAGGCGCACGTGGCCTCGAACCTGCGCACTCTGGACAGCTACGGCACTGCCGAGATCAACCACCGGCTGAGGAACTACCTCAAGTTCATCTTTGTCCGCGAGCCCTTTGAGCGGCTGCTCTCCGCGTACCGCAACAAGTTCACCCGCAGGTACAACACCGCCTTCCACAAACGCTACGGGACGAAGATCATCCGTGAGCACAGGCACAACCCCAGTCCCGAGGCTTTGGAGCGGGGAGCCGATGTCACCTTCCAGGAGTTTGTCTGGTACCTGGTGGACCCCAAGACCAGGAGGGAGGAGCCCTTCAATGAGCACTGGGAGACGGTTTACTCCCTGTGCCATCCCTGCCTGATTCACTATGACGTGGTGGGCCATTATGAAACGCTGCTGCAAGACGCCCATTACCTCCTGGACCTGGTGGAACCCGACCACCGCGTCAAGTTCCCCTCGTCCAACGTGTCGTCGCGGACCACAGACCACATGACGGCCATGTTCTTCCAAAAGATCTCCCCGTTTTACCAGAGGAAGCTGTATAAACTATACAAACTTGACTTCACCCTGTTCAACTACTCCATCCCTTCCTACCTGAGCCTACACTGACCGTGCCGCGGACCCTCCTGTCTTCAGTGTGGACCTGAGGGATTTGCAGAGAGACATGGGCAAGAGAGACCCTTCAGCCCATCATCCATCGATTCTCATCCTCTTGTCCAGCCTTTATTCAAGTGCTCATCTCAGTAGCTTTTTAAAAATTTCATTCACGGGATGAGGGTGTCCCTGGCCAAGTCAGTATTTATTGCCCCATCCCTAATTACCCCAGAGGGCAGTTAAGGGTAAACCCCATCGCTGTGGGTCTGGAGTCACATGTAGGCCAGACCAGGTAAAGATGGCAGTTTCCTTCCCTAAAGGACATTCGTGAACCAGGCGGGTTTTTCCAACAATCGACAATAGATTCATGGTCATCATCAGACTCTAAATCCCGGAGTTTTATTGAATTCCAATCCCACCGTCTGCCGAGGTAGGAATTGAACCCGTGTTCCCAGGGCGTTAGTTGGGGTGTCTGCATTAACGATAATCCCCAATGGCCTTGCTGCTGACCTTGGCCAATCAGGTTGGTGGCTCTCTGAGCTGGGACCTCCTCCTGAGCAATGGATGAATGTTCCTGGGGGGAGGGGGCTGTGCCTCCCCCTGGGGTGTAGGAGGGGTCTGCGTCCCCCTGGGGTGTAGGAGGGGCCTGCGTCCCCCTGGGGTGTAGGAGGGGCCTGCGTCCCCCTGGGGTGAAGGAGGGGTCTGCCTTCCCCTGGGGTGTAGGAGGGGTCTGCGTCCCCCTGGGGTGTAGGAGGGGTCTGCCTTCCCCTGGGGTGTAGGAGGGGTCTGCCTTCCCCTGGGGTGAAGGAGGGGTCTGCGTCCCCCTGGGGTGTAGGAGGGGTCTGCCTTCCCCTGGGGTGAAGGAGGGGTCTGCCTTCCCCTGGGGTGTAGGAAGGGTCTGCGTCCCCCATCACCTGTTAGGCAGGCGCAGCCCCTCCACCTTCCACCTTCCACCAGGTGGCCAATCCCACAGGAGTACAAGCCACAAGAACTAGGAGCAAGGTGAGGCCATTCAGCCCATCAGGTAATCACTGCTGACCAAGCCCCACGCTTATCCCTTGGACAACAAAAGTAACAGAGAGACCGTGTGATTCAGAGAGAGTTACTAAACCTCCGCGCTGTATTGAATATAAGGACACCATAGCTAGGGGCAGGAGGAGGCCATTCAGCCCATCAGAGCCTGCTCTGCCATTTAATACCATCATGGCCTGATCTCATCTTGGCCTCATCTCCACTTCCCTGCCCACTCTCCATAACCCTTCACCCCGTTACTAATTAAACATCTGTCTATCTCCTCCTTACATTTACTCAGTGTCCCAGCATCCACCGCACTCTGGGACAGTGAATTCCACAGATCCATGTCCCTCTGAGAGAAGGAATTCCCCATTGTCTCTGGTTTAAACCTGCTGCCCCTTATCCTAAAACCATCACCTCTCGTTCTGGATTGTCCCACATGAGGATCCATCCTCTCTACATCTACTGTGTCAATCCCCTTTAGCATCTTATAGACCTCAATTAGATCTCCCCTCATTCTTCTAAGCTCCAGGGAGTATCAGCCTAAACTGCTCAATGTCTCTTCATCAGACAAACCCCTCATCGCTGGGATCAATCTGGTGACCCTCCTCTGAACTGCCTCCAATACACCCCTCCCCAGGTAAAGGGGATAGCCACATAATAAAAAGCAAAGGGGGAGGCAATGGTTTAAAGAAGTCCTCCGGCCCAGCAAAGATGTTTAACTGGAGGTCAACTAGTGAATAAAGGAGCATGAAAATGTTACCACAAGGCACAATCTCCCCGTGTCTGCCTGGGTTCGGCCCCAGCCTCGGGCGACTGTCTGTCTGTGTGGAGTTTGCACAATCTCCCCGTGTCTGCCTGGGTTCGGCCCCAGCCTCGGGCGACTGTCTGTCTGTGTGGAGTTTGCACAATCTCCCCGTGTCTGCCTGGGTTCGG
>NC_057727.1:2531428-2539080 GCF_004010195.1 Chiloscyllium plagiosum
TCTCCTCTCCCCCCCCGCCCCCAGAGAGAGCAGCTCCCTGGTCTGGTGTGACTATGGTGACTTACCCTTTCCCTACGAACTAGAATATTGGACTTTATGAGCAGGAGGAGGCCATTCGGCCCTTTCAGTGTGCTGTATCGTTCAGGATCAGGAATCTGGCTTGTGGTCTCTCTCCACGTTCCTGCCCGCTTGCTGCTGTAATCGCTTAAACCGAAACATTGACTCTCCTGCTCCTCGGATGCTGCCTGACCTGCTGTGCTTTTCCAGCGCCACAAGTTTTGACCCTGCCCCCCCCCCCCCGTAATGTTTGGCTCTTCTTTATCAAGCGTCTCGGACCCACTGACCAGGAAAGAGAAATTCACACTTTAATAGCCCTTCTCCTTTCTGCTGAAAGGGACTCTTTTTATTCTGAAATGGTGTCCCTCAAGGGGAACTCTGTGTCTCCTCTACCCAGTCAGCGCAAGATTCTGATCAGTTTCCGATTTCCTGAGGGATTTGGTGAAACACTGGGTTCCCACACCCCTTGCTGGCTCATTCCCTCCCCCCTGCGTGTTGGTCTGCGAGTTATTTGAACAACGTGACCTTTGGTGAGCAGTCCCTTTGCCACAAGGGAGCAAACTGACGCCCTCTCAGTATTGACCAGGTACACTCCCAGGTCCTTTGGCCTGTCCACCTGCACTGACCTTTGACCTTTTGCATCCCATGGGGAATACCCACTGTGCCCTTCCCAAGACCCTCACAGACATTCTCTGGAAACAGTGAATTCAAGTCTCCAACTGAGGCCTCACCAGAGATTCATGAAGGTTAGCGACTTTTGAGAAGATTTGTAGCTCGGGTTGAGGCTCTGGATGTGAGTTTGCTCACTGAGCTGGAAGGCTGATTTTCAGACGTTTTGTCACCGTGCTAGGTAACATCTTCAGTGAGCCTCCAGACAAAGCTTCATCTGGGAGATGTTACCTAGTATGGTGACGAAACATTTGAAAACAAACCTTCCAGCTCAGTGAGCAAACCTACATCCAGATTTGTGAAGGTTTACTGGTAACCTCCCAACTTTGTTTTTCCCAAATATCCACTGCTCCATTTTTTTCCCAAACCGCGGGGACATCAGACTTTTTCTTAATCCTTTCCACCATCTGATTTGCTCTGTTCAGAGTTTACCCGATCCCCGACTCTCCCATTCCCCTCTCCCTGTGGCACCTGCAGTCAATTTTCCCACCATTTACATGTTCCAGTGAAAAACCTCCAAAAGGCGGCCCCTCTTGGGGACCGTCTGGAATCTCCAGGCTGGAAATTGATGAATTTTTTTTTTGGTGGAGGGATACCAAAGGCGATGGCAGTAAAACAGGCTGATGAAGCTGAGGGACAGATCAGCCATGGTCTGATGGAGCGATGAGTATATTTGAGGGGCTGAATGGCCTCCTCCTCTTCCTAAAATGCCAGGCAATGCCCATACAGAGGCGGGGGCGGGTGGGTTGCGAGTGAATGACAGCAACAGCGAGACCCTTTTGCACAGACATGTAGGAGAGAGCTCAACCCAACCCAACCCAACCCAACCCAGAGTGATGCTGAATTGTTGGGCTCTCTGTTTGCTGTCTCCCATGGGGGCTCTGTTTCTGGGCCCCAAGGGAGTCAGCAAAACCCATAATCGATCAATTCCTCTCGATTGCTGAGTTCACTGAATGCTCCATTTCTGGGATCCATTGGGGGGAGGGGGGCCTGGTTTCCTGGGTGCTCCGATCCTGGTCCCTACAGTGGGGTGTCCCATGGGGGCTGGGTCTGTGTCTCCGTTGGGTGCTGAGATTTCTGGCAGTATGGAAATTGCTTCTCTCTCTGGTTCTCCATCTCGCCCATGGTGTGTGAGAACCCAGCCTTGGCCATTGGGTAGTTGGCAGTGTGGCAGAGTTGGGTGCAGTGAGTGATTGCCCGTCGGTATCCTGGAACAGGGAATGTGGCATGGTTTGGAATTTAGATGACAGTATATGGGGGGGGGTGATTCTGTGTTTGGGAGTCATCGACCTGACTGGAAAAGGACAGACCCCTTACACTTGTGGGGAGGGGGCTCCTGAGCTGCAAACTGAACAACCGGTTTATTTAGTAACTGGTTAAAGGAGAGATGGGTTGAAGTGTACAAACTGTGATTCCTGTTTTGATGAACTTATTTATTTAGACTCTGAGAAGGGTGAAACAGAGTTGCCCCTCGACCCCCGTGAGTTTTGTTTAATTTCAGAACCACAGGCTCAGTTTTCCACATGGTCCTTATCCAGATCCTTGTTTCAGTAAATGACTAATACGGAGGGTGAACTGGATTAAATCCAGGGATCAGATCGTCAATCCTTAGTATCTGAGGGTTAACTTGGTTAATGTTCTATATTAGTTTGTTAATTTGGTTAAAATCGGGTATTAATTCATCGATATTACTCGGTGCACACTTTGGTTAACCCCCAGTAACAGATGGTTAATTTTGTTAGTCCTTAGTAATGGCTGGTTAAATCAGTTAATTTTCAGTCATGGTGAATTTTGTTCCTTCCTGAACTGTGACACGGATTTTATTAATGCGAACAAATGTCAAATGCGTTTATATAAAACAAAACTGGAGCTGAAACAAACAAAATATGTGAGTGGTGAAAACTTTGTTTCTAAGTAAAAGTATTTTGTAAGTGACTGGTTTCCTTTGTCTGTCTGGACTTTTTAAATCTTTGTCAGGGGTTCTGCTGTGAGTTACTGAGCACCTCCCTTCGCTGTCAGTCAGAATGAGGGCTGTGTGGGGTATTCGAACACGCAGTGGGGGGGGGGGTGGGATGGTGTTGAAACCAAGACCAATTATTATTCATGTTCAGCATTGCTGGGTCAGAGATGGAAGTTCTGTCTAACAACTGGTAATAACTGATGGGTGCTCCATCCCTCAATACCTCCCACTGAGCCAATCATGTCCATTGGGGCCTGGAGATGCATGGAAATTGGATTGGATTTTTACAATTATTACAGCTATAAACTTATTCTTTGGTTTTTATGAATTTCTTTTATTTACTTGTTGGACCTGGGTGTTGCTTAGTGGGCCAGCGTTTACTTTTTATTGCCCCCTGGAGAAGGTGGGGGTGAGCTGCCTTCCTGACCCGCTGCAGCCCACGTGCTGTGGGTAGACCCACGATGCCCTGAGCGAGGGACTTCCAGGATTCTGACCCAGCCACACTGAAGGAACAGCGATATATTTCCAAGTCGGGATGGGGAGTGACTTGGAGGGGAACTCACAGGGGATGGTGTTCCCATGTATCTGCTGCCCTTGTCCTTCTAGATGGAAGTGGTTGTGGGTTTGGAAGGTGCTGTCTGAGGATCTTTGGTGAATTTCTGCAGTGCATCTTGTAGATAGTACACACTGCTGTTACTGAGTGTCGGTGGGGGAGGGAGTGGATGTTTGTGGATGTGGTGCCAATCAAGCGGCTGCTTTGTCCCTGGATGGTGTCGAGCTTCTTGAGTGTTGTTGGAGCTGCCCCCATCCAGGGCAAGTGGGGAGTATTCCATCCCACTCCTGACTTGTGCCTTGTAGATGGTGGGCAGGCTTTGGGGAGTCAGGAGGGGAGTTACTCACAGCAGGAGTCCCAGCCTCTTAGTTACTCTGGCAGTATTTATATGGTGGTTAAGATTCTGGTTAATGGTAACCTTTAACAAGTTAATAATGGGGATCAGTGGTAGTAACAGCATTGAATGTCAAGGGGCGGGGGTGAGACTGTCTCTCATTGGTGATGGCCGTAGTCTGGCATTTGTGTGGCGTGAATGTTACTTGCCACTTGTCAGCCCAAGCCTGGAGATTGTTGCAGTTTTACTGGACAGTGTAATTTAGGTCACTGGAGACTGAGGAGATGTGACTGGTGCTGAACATTGTGCAATCATGGTTAGATTCCCTACAGTGTGAAAACAGGCCCTTCGGCCCAACAAGTGCACACCAACCCTCTGAAGGGTAACCCACTCAGACCCATTTCCCTCTGACTAATGCACCTAACACTACGGGCAATTTAACATGGCTAATTCACCTGACCTGCACATCTCTGGATTGTGGGAGGAAACCGGAGCACACGCACACAGACACAGGGAGAATATACAAACTCCACACAATCGCCCCCGGGTTGGAATCGAACCTGGGACCCTGGTGCTGTGAGGCAGCAGTGTTACCCACTGAGCCACCGTGCCACCAAATCATCGGTGAATATCTCCTTATGGTGGAGGGAAGGTCATTGGTGAAGCAGCTGAAGATGGTTGGGCCTAGGACACTACCCTGAGGAACTCCTGCAGAGATGTCCTGGAGCTGAGATGGCTGACCTCCACCAACCACAACCATCTTCCTCTATGCCAGTGAAGCTCAGGCTCCTCGATGTCACACAGCGGTGAAATACAGTGGTATCCATTTAATTGATGAGCTATTGGTCATTACTGGCAGAGGCAGGCTCGTGTTGAAAGGATGATGGACTCGTTTGTTAGGCTGTGGCACCATCGGGATTCCTCCGCGTTCGGAATGCACCAGTCTCCAAACCAGTGACCCAGGCTAGTGCCCTCAGTGGTCAGCAGTGGACACTGGACAGTCCCTACCTGCCCTCATCCTGGACTCAGCACCTGACCTCACCAGTCTCTACCAATCACTGCCCAGCCTGGAGATAGTTTGACTAGGGTACTATTGTGGAGACATTCTCTGGTCACGATACGCAAATTGCAATGTACAAATTCAGCATCAAATTAATTAGGCTCGAAATTCAGGTAATAATGCTCCTTCCATCAGCCCAGTTCCGCATCAATAACTCTCTCTCCAAGGAGTTATTGGTTAGAGAAACTTCATCGGAGATGTTACAAGGTGGCATCGATGGCTGTGTGGATAAATGTGTACACAGGAACTTCGCATTTCACACAGTGAACACTTTTATTAGAACAAAGCTCCATTTAATATTTGATTCTGTTACTAAAATATAGTAAATATTCCATTTTACAAGCTGTGCGGGAATAACTATAGTAAGCCCCACACTGACTCGCACTGGGGTATGGGGTTTCCCCCCCACACTGACTCTCACTGGGGTACAGACCTCCCCACACACACACAATGACTCACTGGGGTACAGGATCCCACACACACAGACTCTCACTGGTGTACGGTCTCTCACACACACACATATACACACACACATACACAGACTCTCTCTGGAGTACGGTCACACACACACGCACACAGACTCTCTCTGGGGTACGGTTTCGCATACACACACACACACTCACTGGTGTATGGTCTCTCACACACACACACACACTGACTTTCTCTGGGGTCCAGTCCCCCCCACACAGACTCTGGTGTACGGTCACACACAGATTCTCTCGGGGGTACGGTTTCGCATACACACACACACACTCTCTCTGGGGTACGGTCTCACTCACACACACACACAGACTCTCTCTGGGGTACGGTTTCGCATACACACACACACACTCCTCTGGGGTACGGTCGCTCACACACACACACACACACACAGACTCTCTGGGGTACGGTCTCTCATACACACACACAGACTCTCTCTGGGGTATGGTCTCTCTCTCACACACACACACACACAGACTCCCTCTGGGGTACGGTCACACACACACACAGACTCTCTCTGGGGTTCGGTCACACACACACACACACACAGACTCTCTGGGGTACGGTCGCTCACACACACACACACACACACAGACTCTCTGGGGTATGGTCACACACACACACAGACTCTCTGGGGTACGGTCACACATACACACACAGACTCTCTGGGGTACGGTCTCTCTCACACACACACAGACTCTCTCTGGGGTACGGTCTCTCTCTCACACACACACACACACAGACTCCCTCTGGGGTACGGTCACACACACACACACAGACTCCCTCTGGGGTACGGTCACACACACACACAGACTCTCACTGGTGTACGCGTTCAGGGTGTTGGTGATTAACGTCACATCCTGCAGCTTCCTTTGACTCCATGTCTGTGGGTGTGAAATTGCGAATGCATTTCCCGTGATTATTGCTATGTGCTGACATTTGGTTCGAAGGAGCTGGAAGTCACAAACTCCTGAGATACTCGAGAGTCTGATCCAGCCAGAGGGTCGCACCAAGTGCAAGGAAATAGAGGTCCACTAATCACAAACTAACAAAGGGAAATATTCCCGTTCATAGGGAGGAGGATGGGTTTGGAAAGCAGTTGGTCTGTGCTCATCCTGGTGCACTGTAGGGATGAGGGATCGATCCGAGATGAGATTGCCAGGCTGTATTTTAACAAGGAGGCGAGAGCGGTTCCAAACAAACAAGCAGAATGGAACGCGATCGGAGATGACTGGGCAGGGTGGGAGGGCAATGCAGGCCTCTGCTGTGATTGGCAGAGACAGGAGATCAAAACTGGATGGCAGAGATATCAACCAACTCTTATTGGGAAATCCGGAACGAGGTATTCTCGGAGATTGTGGCATTGACCCCCCACAGGTGGTGGTGGGCAGAGAGTGGGTGAAGGAGAGTGATGAAAGCACACCAGCAAGCTGCTAATGGGCTGAATGGCCTGTTGGGCTGTTTTGGTTTGAAGCAGAAATTGCCTGAAATATGAACATTTGCCCATTTCGAATCCAGAGCAGGTTCACTCTGTGATCCAACACCATCTGTGTATTTACTGACTCCATGAGGTCAGGATCCCAGGGGACTGTTATAAAGCTGTCTTGCCGAGAGGTGGGTGGCACAGCGTTGTCAGGGTCTCTCGAACATCACTGCCTGCCTTCGATGTACCAATCGAGCAGGAAGCAGACAGCGAGCAGCCCAGTGCCCAGCAGGTCACCCAGAGCGGTCAGGTAAGGGATGCTGAAGTTGTCAGGATCCAGGCCCATTCTCCAAGTCAGGCGCACAATGATGTCAGCAGCATACAGCAGGATGATGACCTGGCCGGGGGCACACACACACCAGTCAGCTCATCATCGGGACACAAACCCTTCCCCCCCGCCCACCACCCTGATCCCCAAAGCATTGACTCTCCAACAGTGCGGCACTCCCTCAGCACTGACCCTCCGACAGTGCGGCACTCCCTCAGCACTGACCCTCCGACACTGCGGCACCACCTCAGCACTGACCCTCCGACAGTGCGGCACTCCCTCAGCACTGACCCTCCGACAGTGCAGCACTCCCTCAGTACTGACCCTCCGACAGTGCGGCACTCCCTCAGCACTGACCCTCTGACAGTGCGGCACTCCCTCAGCACTGACCTTCCGACACTGCGGCACCACCTCAGCACTGACCCTCCGACAGTGCGGCACTGCCTCAGTACTGACCTTCCGACAGTGCGGCACCACCTCAGCACTGACCCTCCGACAGTGCGGCACTCCCTCAGCAATGACCCTCTGACAGTGCGACGCTCCCTCAGCATTGACCCTCTGACAGTGCAGCACTCCCTCAGCACTGACTCTCCGACAGTGCAGCACTCCCTCAGCAATGACCCTCTGACAGTGCGACGCTCCCTCAGCATTGACCCTCTGACAGTGTGGCACTCCCTCAGCATTGACCCTCTGACAGTGCGGCATTCCCTCAGCACTGACTCTCCGACAGTGCGGCACTCCCTCAGTACTGACCCTCTGACAGTGCGGCACTCCCTCAACACTGACCC
>NC_057727.1:2539580-2547427 GCF_004010195.1 Chiloscyllium plagiosum
GGGGTGTTTGATGGAGGACAGTGTAGAGAGAGCTTTGCTCTGTATCTGACCCAGTGCTATCCCTGTCCTGGGAGTGTTTGAAGGGGGACAATGTAGAGGGAACTTTACTCTGTCGCCAAACCTATACTGTCCCTGACCTGGGTGGGTTTGATGGGGGACAGTGTAGAGGGAGCTTTACTCTGTATCTAACCCCGTGCTATCCCTCAGAATGTTTGATGGGGGAACAGTGTAGAGGGAAAGTGAGGTCTGCAGGTGCTGGAGATCAGAGATGGAAATGTGTTGCTGGAAAAGCGCAGCAGGTCAGGCAGCATCTAGGGAACAGGAGAATCGACGTTTCGGGCATTAGCCTGAAGAAGGGCTAATGCCCGAAACTTCGATTCTCCTGTTCCCTAGATGCTGCCTGACCTGCTGCGCTTTTCCAGCAACACATTTCCAACAGTGTAGAGGGAGCTTTACTCAGTATCTAACGCCGTGCTGTCCCTGTCCTGGGAGTGTTTGATGGGGGGACAGTGTAGAGGGAGCTTTGCTCTGTATCTAACCCCGTTTTGTCCGTGTCCTGGGAGTGTTTGATGGGGGACAGTGTAGAGGGATCTTTACTCAGTATCTAACCCCGTGCTGTCCTTGTCCAGGGAGTGTTTGATGCGGGGACAGTGTAGAGAGAGCTTTACTCTGTATCTAACACTTTGCTGTCCCTGTCCTGGGAGTATTTAATAGGGGACAGTGTAGAGGTAGCTTTACTCGATATCTAACCCTGGCTGTCCCTGTTTCTGGGAGTGTTTGATGGCGGACAGTGTAGAGAGAGCTTTGCTCTGTATCTAACCCCGTGCTATCCCTGGCCTGGGAGGGTTTGATGGGGGACAATGTAGAGGGAGCTTTACTCTGTCGCCAAACCTATACTGTCCCTGACCTGGGTGGGTTTGATGGGGGACAGTGTAGAGAGAGCTTTACTCTGTATCTAACACTTTGCTGTCCCTGTCCTGGGAGTGTTTGATGTGGGGACAGTGTAGAGAGAGCTTTACTCTGGATCAAACACTTTGCTGTCCCTGTCCTGGGTGTTTTTGATGGGGGGACAGTGTAGAGGGAGCTTTACTCTGTATGTAACCCCGTGCTGTCGTTGTCCTGGGAGTGTTTGATGGGGACAGTGTAGAGAGAGCTTTACTCTGTATCTAACCCCGTGCTATCCCTGACGTGGGAGGGTTTGATTTGGGACTATGTAGAGAGAGTTTTACTCTGTATCTAACCCGGTGCTATCCCTGTCCTGGGAGGGTTTGATGGGGGCAATGTCTAGGGAGTTTTCCTCTGTATCCAACCCCATGCTGTCCCAGTCCTGGGAGTTTTTGATGGGGGGACAGTGTAGAGGAAGCTTTACTCTGTACGTAACCCCGTGCTGTCGTTGTCCTGGGAGTGTTTGATGGGGTGACAATGTCAAGGGAGTTTTACTCTGTAGCTAACCCCGTGCTGTCCCAGTCCTGGGAGTGTTTGATTGGGGACAGTGTAGAGAGACCTTTCCTCTGTATCTAACCCCGTGCTATCCCTGTCCCTGGGAGTGTTTGATGGGGGACAGTGTAGAGGGTGATTTACTCTGTATCTAACCCCGTGCTGTCCCTGTCCTGGGAGTGTTTGATGGGGGACAGTGTAGAGGGAGCTTTACTCTGCGTCTAACCCCGTGCTGTCCCTGTCCTGGGAGTGTTTGATGTGGGACAGTGTAGAGGCAGCTTTACTCTGTATCTAACCCCGTTCTGTCCCTGTCCTGGGAGGGTTTGATGGGGGACAGTGTCGAGGAAGCTTTACTCTGTATCTAACCCCATGCTGTCCCTGTCCTGGGAGTGTTTGATGGGGGACAGTGTAGAGGGATCTTTACTCTGTATCTAACCCCGTGCTGTCCCTGTCCTGGGAGTGATTGATGGGGGACAGTGTAGAGAGATCTTTACTCTGTATCTAACCCCGTGCTGTCCCTGTCCCTGGGAGTGTTTGATGGGGGACAGAGTAGAGGGAGCTTTACTCTGTATCTAACACTTTGCTATCCCTGTCCTGGGAGTGTTTGATGGGGAACAGTGTAGAGGGGGCTTTACTCTGTATCTATCCCCGTGCTGTCCCTATTCTGGGAGTGTTTGATGGGGGACAGAGTAGAGAGAGCTTTACTCTCTTTGTAACCTGCTGCTGTCCCTGTCATAGAGTCATAGTTCTAGAGATGTACAGCATGGAAACAGACCCTTTGGTCCAACCCGTCCATGCTGACCAGATATCCCAACCCAATCTAGTCCCACCTGCCAGCACTGGGCCCATATCCTGGGAGTGTTTGATGGGGGACAGTGCAGAGAGAGCTTTACTCTGTATCTAACCCCGTGCTGTCCCTGTCCTGGGAGTGTTTGATGTGGGACAGTGTAGAGGGAGTTTTACTCTGTATCTAACCCGGTGCTATCCCAGGCCTGGGAGTGTTTGATGGGGGACAGTGTAGAGGAAGCGTTACTCTGTTTCCAACCCCGTGCTGTCCCTGTCCCAGTAAATCAAACACTGCCAGGGACAGAGACAGCACGTGGTTAGATACAGAGTAAAGGTCCATCGACACAGTCCCCCATCAAACACTTCCAGGACAGGGACAGCACAGGATTAGATGCAGATGAAAGATCCCTCGACACTGTCCCCCATCAAACACTCCCAGGACAGGGACAGTACAGGCTTAGACACAGAGTAAAGCTCCCTCTACACTGTCCCCCATCAAACACTCCCAGGACAGGGACAGCACGGGGTTAGGTATAGAGTAAAGCCCCCTCTACAGTGTCCCCCATCAAACACTCCCACGTCAGGGACAGCACGGGGTGAGATTCAGAGTAAAGCGCCCTCTACACTGTCCCCCATCAAACACTCCCAGGACAGGGACAGCAAAGTGTTTGATACAGAGTAAAGCTGTCCCAGTCCTGGGAGTGTTTGATGCGGGGACAGTGTAGAGAGAGCTTTACTCTGTATGTAACCCCGTGCTGTCCCTGCCCCTGGTGGTATTTGATGGGGACAGTGTAGTGGTTGCTTTACTCTGTATCTAACCCTGTGCTGTACCTGTCCCTGGGAGTGTTTGATGGGGGACAGTGTAGAGGAGCTTTACTCTGTATCTAACCCTGTGCTATCCCTGTCCTGGGATGGTTTGATGGGGGACAGTGTAGTGGAGCTTTACTCTGTGTCTAAGCCTGTACTGTCCCTGACCTGGGAGTGTTTGATGGGGGACAGTGCAGAGGGAGCTTTACTCTGTATCTAACCCCATGATATCCCTGACGTGGGAGGGTTTGTTGTGGGACAATGTAGAGAGAGTTTTACTCTGTATCTAACCCGGTCCTGTCCCTGTCCTGGGAGTGTTTGATGCGGGGACAGTGTAGAGAGAGCTTTACTCTGTATCAAACACTTTGCTGTCCCTGTCCTGGGAATGTTTCATGGGGGACAGTGTAGAGGGCGCTTTACTCTGTATCTCACCCTGTGCTGTCCCTGACGTGGGAGTGTTTGATGGGGGACAGTGTAGAGGGATGTTTACTCTGTGTCTAAGCCTGTACTGTCCCTGTCCTGGGAGTGTTTGATGGGGGACAGTGTAGAGGGATCTTTCATCTGCATCTAATCCCGTGCTGTCCCTGTCCTAGAAGTGTTTGATGGGGGACTGTGTCGATGGAACTTTACTCTGTATCTAACCACGTGCTGTCTCTGTCCCTAGGAGTGTTTGATTTGGGACGGTGTAGAGTGAGCTTTACTCTGTGTCTAACCCTGTACTGTCCCTGTTCCAGGGAGTGTTTGATTGGGGACAGTGTAGAGGGATCTTTACTCTGTATCTAACCCCGTGCTGTCCCTGTCCCTGGTGGTATTTGATGGGGACAGTGTAGTGGGAGCTTTACTCTGTGTCTAAGCCTGTGCTATCCCTGTCCTGGGATGGTTTGATGGGGGACAGTGTAGAGGAGCTTTACTCTGTGTCTAAGCCTGTACTGTCCCTGACCTGGGAGTGTTTGATTGGGGACAGTGTAGAGGAAGCTTTACTCTGTATCTAACCCCGTGCTGTCCCTGTCCTGGGAATGTTTAATGGAGGACAGTGTGGAGGAAACTTTATTTTGTATCTAATCTCGTGCTGTCCCTGTCCTGGAAGTGTTTGATGGGGGGGACAGTGTAGAGGGAGCTTTACTCTGTGTCTCGCCTGTACTGTCCCTGACCTGGGAGTGTTTGATGGGGGCCAGTGCAGAGGGAGCTTTACTCTGTATCTAACCCTGTGCTGTCCCTGTCCTGGGAATGTTTAATGGAGGACAGTGTGGAGGAAACTTTATTTTGTATCTAATCTCGTGCTGTCCCTGTCCTGGAAGTGTTTGATGGGGGGGACAGTGTAGAGGGAGCTTTACTCTGTGTCTCGCCTGTACTGTCCCTGACCTGGGAGTGTTTGATGGGGGACAGTATAGAGGAGGCTTTACTCTGTATCTATCCCCGTGCTGTCCCTGTCCTGGGAGTGTTTGATGGGGGACAGAGTAGAGAGAGCTTTACTCCCTATGTAACCCGCTGCTGTCCCTGTCATAGAGTCATAGTTCTAGAGATGTACAGCATGGAAACAGACCCTTTGGTCCAACCCGTCCATGCTGACCAGATATCCCAACCCAATCTAGTCCCACCTGCCAGCACCCGGCCCATATCCTGGGAGTGTTTGATGGGGGACAGTGCCGAGAGAGCTTTACTCTGTATCTAACCCCGTGCTGTCCCTGTCCTGGGAGTGTTTGATGGGGGAACAGTGTAGAGAGAGCTTTACTCTGTATCTAACCCCGTGATATCCCTGACGTGGGAGGGTTTGTTGTGGGACAATGTAGAGAGAGGTTTACTCTGTATCTAACCCGGTGCTATCCCAGTCCTGGGAGGGATTGATGGAGGACAATATCGAGGGAGTTTTACTCTATATCTAACCCAGTGCTATCCCAGTCCTGGGAGTGTTTGATGGGGGACAGTGTAGAGGAAGCGTTACTCTGTTTCCAACACCGTGCTGTCCCTGTCCTGGGAGTGTTTGATGCGGGGACAGTGTAGAAGGAGCTTTACTCTATATCTAACCCCGTGCTATCTCTGTCCTGGGAGTGTTTGATGGGGGACAGTGTAGAGGCAGCTTTACTCTGTGTCTAAGCCTGTACTGTCCCTGACCTGGGAGTGTTTAATGGGGGACAGTGTAGAGGGAGCTTTACTCTGTATCTAACCCCGTGATATCCCTGACGTGGGAGGGTTTGTTGTGGGACAATGTAGAGAGAGTTTTACTCTGTATCTAACCCGGTGCTATCCCAGTCCTGGGAGTGTTTGATGGGGGACAGTGTAGAGGAAGCGTTACTCTGTTTCCAACCCCGTGCTGTCCCTGTCCTGGGAGTGTTTGATGCGGGGACAGTGTAGAGGGAGCTTTACACTGTATCTAACCCCGTGCTGTCCCTGACGTGGGCGTGTTTGATGGCGGACAGTGTAGAGAGAGCTTTACTCTGTATGTAACCCGCTGCTGTCCCTGTCCTGGGAGTGTTTGATGGGGGACAGTGTAGAGTCATCTTTACTCTGTATCTAACCCTGTGCTGTCCCTGTCCCTGGGAGTGTTTGATGGGGGACAGTGTAGAGGAGGCTTTACTCTGTATCTAACCCCGTGCTGTCCCTGACCTGGGTGGGTTTGATGGGGGACAGTGTAGAGGGAGCTTTACTCTATATCTAACCCCGTGCTGTCCCTGTCCTGGGAGTGTTTGATGGGGGACAGTGTAGAGGGATGTTTACTCTGTGTCTAAGCCTGTACTGTCCCTGTCCTGGGAGTGTTTGATGGGGGTCAGTGTAGAGGGATCTTTCATCTGCATCTAATCCTGTGCTGTCCCTGTCCTGGAAGTGTTTGATGGGGGACTGTGTCGATGGACCTTTACTCTGTATCTAACCACGTGCTGTCTCTGTCCCTGGGAGTGTTTGATTTGGGACAGTGTAGAGTGAGCTTTACTCTGTGTCTAACCCTGTACTGTCCCTGTTCCAGGGAGTGTTTGATTGGGGACAGTGTAGAGGGATCTTTACTCTGTATCTAACCCTGTGCTGTACCTGTCCCTGGGAGTGTTTGATGGGGGACAGTGTAGAGGAGCTTTACTCTGTATCTAACCCTGTGCTATCCCTGTCCTGGGATGGTTTGATTGGGGACAATGTAGAGAGAGCTTTATTCTGTGTCTAAGCCTGTACTGTCCCTGACCTGGGAGTGTTTGATGGGGGACAGTGCAGAGGGAGCTTTACTCTGTATCTAACCCCGTGCTATCCCTGTCCTGGGAGAGTTTGATGGGGAACAGTGTAGAGGGGGCTTTACTCTGCATCTAACCCAGTGCTGTCCCTATCCTGGGAATATTTGATGGGGGACTCTGTAGAGGGAGTTTTACTCTGTATCTAACCCAGTGCTGTCCCTGTCCTGGAAGTGTTTGATGGAGAACAGTGTAGAGGGAGCTTTACTCTGTATATAACCCCGTGCTGTCCCTATCCTGGATGTGTTTGATGGGGTACAGTGTTGAGGGAGCTTTACTCTCTCTCACCCTGTGCTGTCCCTGACCTCAGAGTGTTTGATGCGGACAGTGTAGAGGGAGCTTTACTCTGTAAATTTTATGTCTGTGGTCGGGGAATGTTTGGAGAATATTCCTCGGAGCAGCATTCACTCATATTTGGTAAACTGTGGGCTTGTTCGTGATGGCCAGCATGGTGCTGTGTGAGGATGGTTGTATCTCACAAACCTGATGGTGTTCTTTGAGGAAGTGATAAAGATGGTTGATATGGGCAGGGTGGTAGGTTTTGTCTACATGGACTTTAGCAAGGTCTTTGACCAGCTCCCTCATGGGCCGGCTGGTACAGAAGGTAAAGTCACATGGGATCATGGTGAGCTGGTCAGGTGGATGTGGCACCGACTTGGTCATAGAGGACATACAGCAGCGGTGGGAGGGTGTTTTTCTGGCTGGGGATCTGTGAGCAGTGGTGTTCCACAGCGATCAGTGCGGGGACTCCTGCTGTTTGTGATATCGCTAAATGTTTGGGAGGAGAATGCAGGTGGTCTGATTAGTAAGTTTGTGGATGATACAAATATTGGGGAAACTGTGGAAACTGAGGAGTATTGTCAGAGGATACAGCAGGGTATAGATAGGCTAGAGACTTGGGCAGAGAAATGGCAAATGGAGTTTAATTTGGATAAATGTGAGGTGTTCCATTTTAGCAAGTCTAATTGAGGAGGGAAGTGTGCAGTAAATGGTAGAACCCTTCACAGCATCGACACACAGAGGGATCCAGGTGTCCAGCTCCAAACTACCCTGAAAGTGGTAGCACAAGTGGATGAGGTGGTCACAAAGGCAGATGGCATGCTGGCCTATACAGCGTCATCAGGAACAGCCCAATAAGCACAGTCCGCCGACTCCTACACAACAGACCGAAACAAGGAGACACAACACGCCCAGAGACTCTAGCCACCCTGCCATACATTAAAGACATCTCGGAGATGACGACCAGATTACTCCGGCCCCTCAGCATCATGATAGCCCACAAACCTACCAACGCACCGAAACAGCTCCTGATGAATTTAAAGGAACCCATACCGACAACCAGCAGATCGAGCGTCATATACAAAATACCCTGCAAGGACCGCAACAAACATTACATTGGACAGACGGACAGGAAACTAGCCACCAGGATACACAAGCACCAAGTAGGCACCAAAAGACATGACTAACTATCACTGGAATCCGTACACACAGACAAAGAGGGACAGCAGTTCGACTGGGTCAATGCATCCGTCCTGGGACAGATGTTCAATGCGGGACGGTGTTTGATGGGGACAGTGTTCAATGGGGGACGGTGTTTGATGGGGACAG